>NC_056745.1:918540567-918788067 GCF_019279795.1 Protopterus annectens | reverse complement strand
CCGGTATTTGAGGTTTTGAAATGTGGGTCTTGTAAACAATGTTATGTAATATTAGAAACGGAAGGATGTAGGCTGAATGATGTGAATAGGACATATGTTAAATTTAGAGGGGGAAATTGTAACAGCAAGAATGTTATTTATATGGCAAAGTGCATGCTATGCCCCGCATTTTACATAGGAAAGACCGAAAGGCATTTTAGGAAGCGAATATATGACCACCTATATAAAATTAGGGTCAAAGATATGAACAGTGCACTGTTCCATCACATCAATAGATGTGGGGAAGCACATGTTTTTAAGTTTGCTATCATCGATCAGGTCAACATCACACCTCGGGGGGGGGGCAACCATAAATCACTTTTAGGGAAAAGAGAGAGTGTGTAGCAAATATTGACAGATGCCACTAGAGTGCCAGGAATTAATGAATATGTTACTATCAAACCCTTTTTGCAATTATTGTAAATAGGATGGTTCCTTCTCTATTTACAGGTTCCTTTACTATTTAAAGGTTGTTTCCTTTATTTAATGGTTCTTGTACAAAGTTGTAATTATTTTTAATCAATCCTAAATGCACATTATATAAGGTATTTAAATAACATCCACTATACAACATACATCATATATTGTATTTTATTGTATATTTTAACGTATTTTGAATGTATTTTTAAAATAATTTTATTGAATACATTGCAAACATGCTTTTTAAAAAATGATGTCAATCAGGAAAGAGAGTTACATAAAATAGATACACTATTACTTTAAAAGTTGAATTAATGGGTGCTTTGGCGCCAAAAAGTTTTTAAATGAAGTAGTGGAATGAGAATGGATTGTTCTGAAGAAGTCTGCGCAGGCAGATGAAAGCGCTTAATCTGATGATTTTTTGAGTTATGGAGTGTAGTTTTTAAACAAATAAATATTTTGGTTTGCCTTGTTCGAGTCGTGTTCACTCATTGAACTATACAACATTACTTAGATGGTTGGTTTCCGTCTAGTGGATTATATTTACGGTGCAGCTTTGCTTTTTATATATATATATATATATATATATATATATATATATATATGTTATTCATTTTTATTTATTATTTTATTTGCCTTTGTTTGCTGGGAAGGTCCACTGGGCCGAGATGAGTCCATTTTCAGTAGAGGCCCAATGAGAAACATTCCACATGAACAGTTCTTTACAATACAATAGTAACAGCAACTGAATAACACAAGTCTATGGAACATTTAGAGTCAGCAAATGAATACAGTAGCAACAGCATCAGAAAAAAAAGTCCATGGAATATTTAGTTTCAACAAATTAATACAGTGCAATGTAGGATTCTAAAAGTAGCAAATACGGACTTATACATAGGTACAATGTTTTAGTTACCAGACTAGCTTAGCTTGTCACTATTTTAGGTTCTAAGGACATAGTATGAATATTACCAGCTTATACGGTCAGAGAGTAGGTATTCTACAATACAGGGCTTAAGGAAGTTTTACTGGAACAAAAGAATGAAAGCAGAAGATTGTCTATAGAAGGGTGTGATGTAGATAGGAGTAATAGAATGTGAGAAGAGTGGAGGAAGAGACAGTTAGGTTTTGAGAGGTGAAGTATTAGTGCTTGTACATTGCCATAAGGAGGAAAGGTGTTGCTTCAGTCTTTTTTACGCTAATTGGATTGCTAGTGATCCTGGTCGATGGTGGGACAGTGTTCCACAGTTTGGCAATAATAACCGAGCAAAGCATCTGGTCAGCAGATATGTTTATTTTGTCTACTTTCAGGAGTTACTGGTTTTCAGATCTGAAGTGTCTGTCTGGGTGGTAGTGGGTAAGAAGAGTGGAAATGGCAGGGCAGTTTGCTGGCTTGAAGATGATTTTATGTGCTGTGACTAGTTGAGTTATGAAAGACAGTGTGGAAATCTGAGCCAGTCTAGAAGGTGTAGTGAGGAACAGTGGTGGGAGAGTATTTTGCATTGGTTGCAATCTTAGCAATTTTATTGTAGCATATCTCAAATTTAGATTTCATTGAGGACTGAATATTGGCAAGGAGAGGGATTCCATATAAGAGACAGGGTAGTAGAAAGGTGGAGACAAGGGTTTGTTTAATGGAGCAGTTGAGGAATTGTTTGTGCTTGTAGATCATGCCAAGTTTTTGGTGTGTTTTTTTAATATTGTTTTGTATGTGCAGGTTGAATCGTTTTGTATGCAAGACTACCTCTATGGTGGTTTTATTTTGGACTTGTATGGAGAATTTATTTTTATTTAGAGAAATAATTTTCTTAGGGATGAAAAGCATGAGTTTAGTTTTGCTGGGATTTAGGGCAAGATGGCTACTGGTCATCCAGGTTTCGGTGGTTGTGAGGGTGCTTTGGGTGATTATGTAGTAGTTCAGATGTGGAGTTAGCAGTGCAGATGATAGTTGAGTAATCAGCTTATTGGATTATAGAACCTTGAGTAAGGGTGGTATGAAAGTTATTCATAAAGATGCTGAAAAGAATGGGCCCTAGAATGGAGTCTTGGGGGATACCTGTGGTTGTATTAAGGAATGGAGAGATAGAGAGTTGCCATTTGGTTTATTGTTGTCTATGAGGTAGTTTGTGAATCAGGTTAGGTTGGGGAGTGTAAGGTCTAGGTTAGAGAGTTTTTTCTGTGGTGAAGAGGGTGGGAAATAACATCAAAGGCCTTAGAGAGATCAAGTGCTAGAGAGGAAACAATTTTACCTGCATCTCGACCCCAGGTAATTGTGTCCAAGAAGGAGATGAGGGCAGTTGTGGTACTGTGGCCGGGGCTGAAGCCATGCTGAGTGAGGGATAGGATTTGGTTGGGAAGCAGATGATTGAGAGGTTGAATGTGGATATATTTTTCCAAAATTTTTGAGACTGGTGAAAGGATTGCAATAGGTAAGGGGAGAATATAAGGCTTTTTCTGGAAGTTAGGTACATAACACTCTTTGATATATCTGTTAAGGAGTATGCTGATAAGGTAGGCAATGGAGTTTGCTGCAATTTGTAGAAAGTTGGGGGGTAGGCTGCTTGGGGCATTGGTACAAGGTTTGAGCTCAAGGAATATTTTTTTATGGTAGTTGTAGGTATGAGGTAAAAGGAAAGCTAGGTGGGGAGGGTGTAGTGATGTGTTGTGAGGACTGATTTGGAGATGTGGAGGTGGTATTAGAGTTGATTTGGGGAAAAGTAGCAGTATGACAGGATATAGTGTTGATGAAGTAAGTGATAAAGAGAGTGGCTAATTCAGTAGGTGTTTTATCTGGATTTGGACAAGGATTATTTTTTGAACATGGGTTTAGAAGGGAGGTAATGGAGTTCCAGAATTATCTGCAGTTTTGCCTATGTTGACTTTGCAGGTATAGGTAGTGTGTTTTATGTCCTTAATAAGTAGACACGTTGCTTGATTGCAGAGTTGTTTGAATTGTAATAGGCCCACTGGGTTCTTATTTTTATGCCATAGTTTCCAGGCTTTGTCCCTAGCAGTCATGAGTTGCTTAGTAGGTCTGGTGATCCAAAACACGTGGTTAGTTTTTACTCTTATTTGTCAGATAGGAGCTAGACTGTTTAAAGTCTTGAGGACTGCTGAGTAGAATAAATCAACAGCATTATCGAGAGGAATGTTTTTTAGGGGCTCCCAGTTGAGGTTTGATAAAGTTTCAGTAAAGGTGGTAGAGTTAAAGTCAGAAAAGTTTTTTGGTAGCTTGTATTGCTGTTTACTTGGTAGTAGTGGAGCTGTTGTAGAGTGAATTTGAAAGTACTGCTTTGTTTGCTAATTAGAGGTGCCTAGTGTGGGTGGGGTGATACAGAAGGTAAGATGTACTTGGGAGACTGATTGGAAGTACATTGTGATAGGCTGAAGACTGAGAGAGGGTGGAGTTAGGGTAAGAATAAATGTAATTTAAATGGGGTTATGTGGGAATGGGGGTAGGGGAGGGGAGCGGAGAGAGCCCAAGAATAGTAATAGCAAATGGAGCGGGCCAGACCAGGTTGCAGCTGGCTACAAAAATGAAAAAAATAATGTGCGGTGCTGTAATAAATGGCTGAAAAAGAAGTTGCTTGTTTACAACAATGGAAAGTAAGCAAAGGTGAGTGAAAAAGCAGACTTACAGGGAAGGGAGTACAAGCTACAAAAAGTCTTATGCTGTTAAGGATTATATAGTGGGCACAGGGCTAAGGTCAGTAGATGGAGTAATTACTGCATATGGTAAGTAATGAGACAGGCTAGGAAAGTAGAAAATATAAAGCAATTAACAGAAGGGAATAATGAAAGACAGAACTATGAAGATTCAAAACATAAAACAGAAGGGGTGAGAGCAGAGGTCTGGCTCGGTTGTGTGCAGGTGGCCTTACAGGATCAACTGGACTACAGAGTTATGACTAAATTATAACATACATTAAATAAATAAGGCTTTACTGTGGAGCGGTAGCATTCGTTTTGTGCAGACAAAGTAATGCTTGGTGGTAGGCAAAAGTTATAGCTTGCGTTCTTTGCACTGTACTACAACAGGGCTTACAACCTAGAAATAAAAAGGGGAGACTGGAGAGATGAATATGTGAGAGAGACTAACAGACTGTTTAGCAACACCACTAAAATGTATGAGACAGGTTGAGAGATTGGGTGAGGGTGTCAGAGTGAAAAAGAAAGGTTAAATAAGTTGAATGTACATAAAAAGACCAGATAAGGCTGATCAGAAGAGTGGGGGGGGGGTCAGTTGGAATAGCTAGCAGGACAGCAGGAATGGAGAGAGATTGTTAGGAAGGTAAAATAAAAATATTAGAGTTACATTCAAATCAGCAAACACATGCATCAGTAGGTATTTAAAACTCTACCATGAGTTATTTGCAATGCAGTAAAAACACATGTAACAGGAGTTATTCAAAAGCTCTATCATGAGTTACATTCAGTGGAGCAAAATCCAAGTAACAGCAGATATTTTAAGATTCAGGCCACTTTACTAAACTACAATCTGGTACTACAGGTAAATAGAAAATAAACCAAACAATTGTGAAATTCTTCAGAAAGGAACTACGTATAAACTTTAACAGACTAAGAAACTGTGGCAGCTTCACTAAACACACACACAAACACACACACACACACACACACACACACACACACACACACACACACACACATATATATATATATATATATATATATATATATATATATATATATATATATAGACCCATCGAAATAACACTTCAGCGAAATTCAGTTTCGCTAGTTCGGTTTCACGAAAGTGCATTTCTCCAGAAATGCATTTGCACGACACTACAGATCACCAAATAATTAAAAAAAAATACACTACAGTAAATTATGCAGGGGGCAAGCCCCCCTGCACCCCCCACACCCCCGCTACTAATATATACCAACTCTGAGATCGCATTACAGTGGGGAAAGGGAAAAATTCCCTTATTCCCACTGCACTGCAATCTCCAGCAACAATCTAGGTAATAAAGAAGTTATGTACTTACCATAACGTTCCATGTGAGCTGTTCATCTCACCTTCATTCTTAGAGATGGGTTCGGAGCTGATTCTCAGCTCCAATTCGGTCTACTACAAAGCTTGAGGTCTTCAGATAGCTTGAGGCCAAGTCCCTATCCCATGATGAACCTAGAGTTACCTCAGATCTTGTTTGCTGCATATAATAATACCATATATCATTCTATCACTCCATAATAGAAAGCTATAGAAGGGTTGAGCAACCAGGAAGAATCCAGCATCTCGGTCTTTAAAAAACCTGGAGTGGGGTAGGAGGGTGGAAAGATATAATGATGGTGAGATGAACAACTCACATAGAAAGTTATGGTAAGTACATAACTTCTTTATGTAAAGTTGCTCTATTGCTCCATTCATTCTTACAGATGGGTAGCGTCCCAACCACCATCTATCTTGGGTGGCTCACGGGAGTATGCTTTTCAGGACAGTAGACCCAAAGGAGGCCCTGTCCCTGGAGGTCCTGTCAACTTTGTAATGAGTGATAAAAGTATGAGGTCTTGACCAAGTGGCTGCTGCACAAATGTTATCTATAGGGAGTCTGGCAGAAAAGGCATAGGATGTAGACACTGCTCTGGTGGAGTGAGCCTTAATTTTATATTCTAAGGGCATATTAGCAGCTGAATAAGCAAATGTGATACAATCAGATAACCACTTAGACAGAGTTGTTTTAGCCACTGGCATACCTTTCCTGGAGTCTGAGAAAGAAACAAAAAGCTGTTCAGATTTCCTAAAATCTTTTGTTCTATCCAAGTAAAATGTGAGCTGTTTATGAACATCAAGTTTGTGCAGCATATATTCTAAATTGTTGGAGTGACTGAGGAAGAAAACTGGCAAATCAATAATTTGATTAAGATTAGCTTCAGTGCAAACTTTAGGCAAAAAGGAGGGGTTAGTTCAAAGTGAAACTTTGTCAGCAAGGAAAATGAAATAAGGAGGCTTAATGGACAAGGCTTGAAGCTCTGACACTCTGCGGGCAGAAGTGATAGCTACTAAAAAAATAGTATTCCATGACAGAAATTTGAGGTCACATGAGGAAGGTGGTTTGAATGGAAGGAGAATGATGCAAAAAAACATAAAATTTAGATTCCATGGGGTATAGGGAGATTTCACAGGTGATCTGAGATGAAAGGTCCCTTTGAGAAAGGCTTTGGATAGTTTGTGTGACATAATGTTCGACCCTTCAAATCCAAGGTAAAAAATAGAAATGGCAGCAAGTTGAACACAAACTGTTGCTGCTGCAGCTCCTTTGTTGAAGATCATAGTCAAAAACTTTACTATAGGGGCTAGGTAGGGATCAATGTTGCTTTGAGAGGCCCATATAGAATTTTTTTTCCATTTCCTAAGGTATAGCTTCCTCATAGAGGATTTATGGGAGGATATGAGAATTTGCCTAGTCTCATTAGAAAGGTTATGGAACCTGGCTATGATGAGAACTGGAGCAGCCAAGCTGTCAGTTTCAGGGACTGAAGAGAGGGATGAAGTTCCCCCGACAAGTGCGTCAGAAGATCTGGAACTTGGTCCAGAATCCAAGGGTCCTCCAAAAGATGAAGTCAAAGGAAGGTGAACCAAATCTGACA
Organism: Protopterus annectens; assembly: GCF_019279795.1. Classification (NCBI taxonomy): domain Eukaryota; kingdom Metazoa; phylum Chordata; order Ceratodontiformes; family Protopteridae; genus Protopterus; species Protopterus annectens. The sequence goes on along the minus strand of NC_056745.1, from coordinate 918,780,996 downwards.
AGGCCAATGAGAGGCTATTAGAATGATGGTCCTTCCCAGAGTTTTTGCTTTCTGTAGTACCTTGAGTATCAACAAGACTGGTGGGAATGCATATACGAGTGCATCCCTTGCGGGTTCTCCCGGAGGGGGAATCAGGGCAAAGTAGCTTCTGCATTTTGTGTTCATGTGGCTGGCGAAAAGGTCGCAGCAAGGCTGTCCCCATCTGTGGAATATCCTGTCCGTTATTTGTTTCTTGAGGGACCACTCATGAGGCAACAAAATTGCTCTGCTCAGCTTGTCTGCTATCAAGATGGATTTCCCCTGGGATGTGCATTGCTAACAGAAAGCGCTAGGTGGATATAACCCACTGCCATACTCTTAGGGCCTCGCAACAAAGGGGGTAGGACCTGGTTCCTCATTGTTTGTTCAAGTACCAGACCACTGACATGTTGTCTGTCTGAATCACAACTGTACCCAGAGGAAGAGAGTCCTGGAAATACTGCAACCCTAAAAGAACTGCTCTCATCTCTAGGACATTGATATGCAGATGTGTCTCTTGATCAGTCCATGTGCCTTGGGCTGTTCTTCCCTGAAAATGCCCCCCCACCCTATCAGGGAAGCATCTGTAGTCACTGTGGCTGCTGGTGGGGGTAGAACAAAAGGACAACCTAACGTGCCATGAAGTGAGGTCAACCACCACTAAAGATCCTTTTTGCATGAGTTCATGATCATTATAAGGTGAGACATTGGGAGCTCATGGTAAGACCATTGAGTGAATAACAGTCATGGCAGAATCTGCATGTGCATGCGACCCAGTGGTATGGACAAAACTGCAGCTGCCATCATGCCTAACAATTTAAGTACTTCTGATGCTGGAGTCTTGTTTTTGGATATCAGATTGCAGACCTGCTGACGGAGTAGTAAGACTTTTTCTACTGGAAGTCTCAGCGTGGTGGTGGTGTCCAATTCTGCTCTGATAAAAACTGTATATTGCGATGGTGACAAGGCAAATTTTCCTGAGTTTATCGTAATGCCCAGCTGACTGCATGACTGCAGAGTAAAAGAGTAGTGTCCCTGGCTTGAATGAGTTGATGCTTGGTGGTGGTGGTGAGGAGCCAATCGTCTAGGTACGGAAACACCTGGAATCCTAAATGTCTTAGGTGAGCCGTGACCACTGCCATACATTTGGTGAACACTCTGGGGGCTGTAGTGAGACCATAGGGCAGGGCTCGAAACTGGTAATGATTGGCTCCCAGCCAGAAGTGCAGATGATCCCTGGATGGTCTGGCTATTTTTATGTGGTAGTACGCATCCTGGAGATCTATCGAGCACATCCAATTTTCTTTCTCTAAAAAGGGAAGTATCGACTGAAGCATGACCATCTGAAACTACTCTTTCTTGACAGATCTGTTTAGTCTGCTGAGGTCCAAAATAGGTCTCCAGTCCCCTGTCTTTTTTGGAACTAAAAAGAATCTTGAGTAAGTTCTGGAACCTATCTGGTCTGCTGGGACTGGTTGGATGACTCATTTTGTTAGCAACAATCGGACCTCTATTGTTGCCAGTTCCCTGTAAATGGGTGGAACGTCCAGGATTTTTCTTGTCAGTGGAGGGGGTGTGGCGAAAGGAATGAAATATCCTCTGGAAACGATACTTTGTACCCAGTTGTCATTTGTAATTTTGAGCCAGGCATCTGAATAAAAAGATGAGCGATCCCTAACTGCCTCCAGAGTAGGACAGTTGGGCCTCCTTTTAGGAGTGCTGGTAGGGCTTCCCAAAGAAATGATCTCTGTCGCCCTGGTTTTGCGGATCCCCTCTGCCGTGAGGATGGCGTCTTCCATTATTGCCCCCTCCTCTGCCCTTGGAGGGCTTCACCACATGTGTCCTGAAAGGCTCCTTGGGCTTTTCGGGACCACATCTTTCCTCCCCTTTGACCCTTGAGGTAGGGTCTGGTAGGGGTGGAAAAATGGACTCCGATGGCAGACAGAGTCTTTCCTTCCTGTTCATACCTGGTCAAAGTTTCCTTAAATTTGGGCCTTAAAAGGGACAAGCCATCAAAAGGGGTATTTACAAAGGATGACTTAAAGAGCTCTGCAAAGAAACACAAGCACATCCAGGAGTGCCTCCTAAGAGCAATTCCTGTACCCGCTGCCCTGCTCATTCCATCATCTGCATACGAAATGAGGTGCATGAACGAGTTAACTATGGAGTTGAGGGTAGCAAGCTGGGAGGCAACTTTAACTGAAGCTCCTGCAGCTACTGTACCCTGAAGAGTATCTCCAGGCTCTTTAAGGAGATCTCTTTGCAGTCTAGTAAAATGGGTTAGATAGTTGAGTGAAAAGAGTGCAAAGGTCGCTGAACTGTAAGTGTGCTTCCCATATCTATCAATGATCCTAGAATCTCTGTTAGGAGGATGGATAGAAGAGGAAGTTTCTGAAATGTTCTTTTTGGTGGCTACTGTCACCACCATGGCATCAACTGGCACACCCTTGGTCAGAAAAGATTTGTTCTGGGGAGCAGAGATAAATTTATTAGGCCTCCTGGGAACAGGCTGCATGGTGTCCGGAGACTCCCATACCCTTCGTGAGACCAGCTGCATAAGCTCATCGAAGGGCGGAGACACCCAAGAGGTGGAGGGCTGAGACCAGAAAACCTTCAGGAGAACCAACTCATCTTCAGTAGGGTTAGTGGACTGCCAGTCACCTCTCTGCCTAATGATTGCTAATATCTTTTCAAATGAGATATCCTCAGAGGGGGACTGTGGGGACCGTTCTGATTCATCCAAATCGGTATCAGATGTCAAGGACTCCTGGGGGCAGTCTAGATGTTTCCTCTTGCAAATTCTCTTCCTGGGAACCTCATCAATGGGGACTTCTGGTGAGGTCTCGGAAGAGCAGGGACCACCCAATGGAGCTTACTGACGCTCTGGGTCTCTACGCTTGACAAGGATCTGTGAAGCAGAAGCAGACACATGCACTTTAAGGGAGGAGGTAACTGGACCTGAAGTCAAAGATATCTTAGGAGACATAACTCTCCACATGGCTTCAAAGGCACCCCTGCTCCGATGCGAAGGACTGACGGATCCAAAGAAACCATTGATACCCCCGGTACCGAGACAGTGGGCTCCAAGCCAGAGGTAGGAGTCGAGCTCATCCAAGCCAAAGCCCCGAGAGGCAAAGTCGAAACCAACAAGTCGGTCTGACTATCCTCCCCGGACCTGACCAGAGAGTGTCAGCTCCTAGATTCCTCGATCGGCGTCGAGGAAGCCACAGTAAACAGGGCAGAAGACACTGGAGCAGGCATCGGCTCTGAAGGCTCCACGATCAACAAGTCTGACTCCTCCGGCTCCAAAGGACCAGTATGGCTCAGAGGAGGAAGAGAAGTAGCTAGTAAGAGGGTCTTCACTTCCGAAGTCGCTTGGGTCGGAGCCGATAAGAATTTAGCAAAGGCTGGTGCCTGTAGAAGCTTCTGCACCACATGATCTACATCCAAATCAGAAAGGCTAAATGAAGACTGAGATGAATGGATAGAGGGTGGTACTGACTGTAAGATTGGGGACTTGGGTACTTCAGATACCAGTTCCAAAATTGGGGACCGGCTCCGAAAGGATAAGACGGTGAGCTCCAAAGTCTGTGGAACCAGTGTCAAAGTCTTTTTAGATTTTTTACTCTCAGAAGTCTTGGAAGACTTTGAGGACTTACTGGATCCATCTTGGTCACTCAAAGCTTCTTGGAATGAAGATTTAAGTAAACCTCTGTCAATCAATTTTCTCTTTCTCTCCTGGAAGACCCTAGAAGAGAAAGAATGACATATAGAGCAGCTTTCTTGGAGATACAATGCTCCCAAACAATAAATACAGTTTACATGACTGTCAGTGACAGACATTTTCTGCCCACTTTTAGGGCATTTTTTAAATCCTGATTTAGGGTGTTTGTCTTGGTCAGCCATATTACCACACACAGAATCAAAAGAGAGTGATGTAAACTGGACACACCCAACAATAATAATACTCAAACAAGCCCTTTAAAAACTATGGCTAAAAAGTAGTCACACACACACACACACAAAACTATTTATCTAAAGTGAAGATATATAAATATATCAAAGTTGTGACAGAAAGTCACTATCTAAAGGCACACAACAATACTAAACACTACTATTTCACACACTAAATCTAAACTTTAACTCTAATTATTATAAAGCTGTGACAAAGGTCACTATCTAATCACACAGTATAATCTAAACTAGTAATAAAGATAGATATGACAAAAAGTCACTATATATGCACACACTATAATCTAAACTAGGCCTAAAAAAAGAGGCCAAATACTAATTTAAGCAAAAGGCACACCAAGGGAAGGGAAACTACATAAAAAAGCTGTAAGAGATTATCTAAGTATCTAAAACTATTATACAGATAGAATTATCAATATTAAGAGAAATATTTGAAGAAAAAAGGTTACTGGCCCGAGCTAGCGAGAACCTCCGATCTATTGCAGTGGGAAACTAGATCTGAAGTAACTCTAGGTGCACCATGAGATAGGGACTTGGCCTCAAGCTATCTGAAGACCTCGAGCTTTGCAGTAGGCCGAATCTGAGCCCAGGATCGGCTCCAAACCCATCTGTAAGAATGAATGGCGAGATAGAACAACTTCACATCTGTAGTTTCACAAAAGTGCATTTCTGAAGAAATGCACTTTCGTGAAACCGAACTAGTGAAAATGATTTTACTGAAGTGTTATTTTGATGCTTCAAAGTAAATCCGTGTATATATATATATATATATATATATATATATATATATATATATATATACACAGAGCTATGTGTGTGTGTGTGTGTGTGTGTGTGTGTGTGTGTGTGTGTGTGTGTGTGTGTGTGTGTGTGTGTGTGTGTGTGTGCATTTGTACGTATGTGTGTACATATATATATATATATATATATATATATATATAAATATAATATATATATATATATATATATATATATATACACACACATATATATATATATATATATATATATATATATATATATATATATATATATATATATATATATATATATATATATGTGTGTGTATATATATAAATATACATACACCATATTTTGTATATATATATATATATATATATATATATGTTGTCTTTCGGCTTTTCCCAGTTAGGGGTCATCACAGCGGAACTCCGGTCCGCTAATGATTGGCAATAGATTTTCACGAATGTCGAGGTGCCAGCTCGACGTTCAACTTTCAACAAAGGCACGCCCATTTATGCATGTCTTTCGAACACCCACTTAACCGTGGGGAGGACATGCAGACTCCACACAGAAGGCGCTCCTCACACTCTAGCCGAGAATCAAACAGGGAACCTCTTGCTGTGAGGCAACAGTGCTACCGCTGCACCACCGCGGATGTACATATATATATATATATATATATATATATATATATGGGTCTCCTTCTGTTTGTCGGAAGTACACTTCATCGACAAACAGATGGACAAGCCCACTTCCACGAAAGTGCACTTTCACGAAAGCCGATTCGCTGAATCATGTTACAGTGGGGATAAGGGAATATATCCTTTTCCCCACTGTAGTGTGATCTCAGAGTTAGTATATTTAAGTAGGGGGGTGTGGGGGGCTTGCCTCCCTGCATAAATGTAATTTAGTTGGTTATTTTTTTTTTGTGTTTGGTTTTGTTTTTCGCGAAAGTGCATTTTCGACAAATAGTTAATAGCAGGGGTGGGGATATAATTAATTCAACTGAGGAATCTGAACTCAAGTGGATCCTTCGTCTGGGGGCACACTTAGGTAGGGGACTCAATGAGAGTGTCTCATTGAAACCCATATTAAAAGCTAGGCCACTTAAATGATGAGCCCTCAGTAGAGTTTAGTCACTCACACTCTGCTTTTGCCATTTAGGATTGTTATTTATGATTGTTACTTATGATATTTATTGATTCATGTTTTTACTATCAGACATACACTTGTGATTGAATATCGAGTCAATACACATACACATACATTCTTTCTTATTTCTTGCCATTGATAGGTTTTAGTTCAGTTTGGTTTTTACATCTATTCTGTAATGAATGTTAATTAATTAATTGATTTTATTTGATTGTTTTATTCAATTGTTTAATTGAGGAAGTGATGTCAGTCTATATAATGTGTTTCCTTTTGTTCAGTTGTATCACGTCTGAGGAAGCGGTATTACACCGTGAAAGCGCTTACGTGGAAATTTGGAAACTTGGAATAAAGTTTATCTTGGATTTTATTTGTGCTTTGGATTTTATTTGTGCTTTGGTGCTTTGCTGCCTTTTCATCCATCAGTGAAGTCTTGGGTTATCGTTTGCTTATATATATATATATATATATATATAAATATATATATATATATATATATATATATATATATATATATATATATATATATATATATATATATATATAAAAACAAAACATATACCCAAAGTATTCCGCACTTAGATTTTGTCATGTCAGGGGTAGTGGCAAAATAATCAATTTTCTTGACACCAAGATTTCTATAGACAATGACACAGGTTTTATTAGTTTTAATGTGTACAGAAAAGATACGTACAGAAACAATGTTTTAGACTTTTGCAGCCAACATCCTTTCTTTATGAAAAAGAATGTGCTGCATGGTCAGTTTATTAAACTGTTATGACTTATCACTGCTGACCATATTTTTCTTTTAGAAAGCAAGTTCTTAACACACCTGTTTGTGAAGAGACATTACCCTGAACAACTAGTGCAGGAAGTTTTCTCAGAAGTAGCAGCTCACAGGCACATTAAACATAGATCTATACTCAAATATGGGGTAGTGCCTAAAGACACATTAGATCAAACTGAAAACACTGATAGGAACCGCAGTTTTCCTCTTCCTATCAGCAGGGATGCACAAGGCATTGGAAACATCGTGCAGAGAAATTAGCTAATAATGAATTATGCCAAGTTTTAGGGAATAATCCTACCTTTTCCTTCAAAAAAAAAAACACTACTCTGAAAATGTCTTTTGAAAACGATAACCCACATTTTTCTGTATTACAACTACAGAACAGTGACACTAAGGGCATGTTTACTTGCAACAAATGTGTAGTATGTTAGTACATTTATACTGGCTCTGAGTTCAGGTTTCAGCACTGTAACATTACAGTCTATTTTAAAAAACATTTTGATTGCCATTGTAAGTTTTACAAAAGGCACACCAAGAGAAGGGAAACTACATAAAAAAGCTGTAAGAGCTTATCTAAGTATCTAAAACTATTATACAGATAGAATTATCAATATTAAGAGAAATATTTGAAGAAAAGGTTACTGGCCGAGCTAGCGGGAACCTCTGATCTATTGCAGTGGGAAACTAGATCTGAAGTAACTCTAGGTGCACCATGAGATAGGGACTTGGCCTCAAGCTATCTGGAGACCTCGAGCTTTGCAGTAGGCCGAATCTGAGCCCAGGATTGGCTCCATACCCATCTGTAAGAATGAATGGCGAGATAGAACAACTTCACATCTGTAGTTTCACAAAAGTGCATTTCTGAAGAAATGCACTTTAAATCAGAACTAGTGAAAATGATTTTACTGAAGTGTTATTTTGATGCTTCAAAGTAAATCCGTGTATATATATATATATATATATATATATATATATATATATATATATACACAGAGCTATGTGTGTGTGTGTGTGTGTGTGTGTGTGTGTGTGTGTGTGTGTGTGTGTGTGTGTGTGTGTGTGTGATGTGTGTGTGTGTATTTGTGCATATGTGTGTACATATATATATATATATATATATATATATATATATAAATATAATATATATATATATATATATATATATATACACACACATATATATATATATATATATATATATATATATATATATATATATATATATATATATATATATATATATATATATATGTGTGTGTATATATATAAATATACATACACCATATTTTGTATATATATATATATATATATATATATATGTTGTTGTCTTTCGGCTTTTCCCAGTTAGGGGTCATCACAGCGGAACTCCGGTCCGCTAATGATTGGCAGTAGATTTTCATGAATGCCAAGGTGCCAGCTCGACGTTCAACTTTCAACAAAGGCACGCCCATTTATGCATGTCTTTCGAACGCCCACCTAACCGTGGGGAGGACATGCAGACTCCACACAGAAGGCACTCCCCACACTCTAGCCGAGAATCAAACAGGGAACCTCTTGCTGTGAGGCAACAGTGCTACCGCTGCACCATCGCGGATGGACACATATATATATATATATATATATATATATATATATGGGTCTCCTTCTGTTTGTCGGAAGTACACTTCATCGACAAACAGATGGACAAGCCCACTTCCACGAAAGTGCACTTTCACGAAAGCCGATTCGCTGAATCATGTTACAGTGGGGATAAGGGAATATATCCTTTTCCCCACTGTAGTGTGATCTCAGAGTTAGTATATTTAAGGGGGGGGGTGTGGGGGGCTTGCCTCCCTGCATAAATGTAATTTAGTTGGTTGTTTTTTTTTTTATTTTTTTTTTTGTTTGGTTTTGTTTTTCCCGAAAGTGCATTTTCGACAAATAGTTAATAGCAGGGGTGGGGATATAATTAATTCAACTGAGGAATCTGAACTCAAGTGGATTCTTCGTCTGGGGGCACACTTAGGTAGGGGACTCAATGAGAGTGTCTCATTGAAACCCATATTAAAAGCTAGGCCACTTAAGTGATGAGCCCTCAGTAGAGTTTAGTCACTCACACTCTGCTTTTGCCATTTAGGATTGTTATTTATGATTGTTACTTATGATATTTATTGATTCATGTTTTACTATCAGACATACATTTGTGATTGAATATCGAGTCAATACACATACACATACATTCTTTCTTATTTCTTGCCATTGATAGGTTTTAGTTCAGTTTGGTTTTACATCTATTCTGTAATGAATGTTAATTAATTAATTGATTTTATTTGATTGTTTTATTCAATTGTTTAATTGAGGAAGTGATGTCAGTCTATATAATGTGTTTCCTTTTGTTCAGTTGTATCACGTCTGAGGAAGCGGTATTACACCGTGAAAGCGCTTACGTGGAAATTTGGAAACTTGGAATAAAGTTTATCTTGGATTTTATTTGTGCTTTGGATTTTATTTGTGCTTTGGTGCTTTGCTGCCTTTTCATCCATCAGTGAAGTCTTGGGTTATCGTTTGCTTATATATATATATATACATATATATAAATATATATATATATATATATATATATATATATATATATATATATATATATATATATATATATATCTATATAAAAACAAAACATATACCCAAAGTATTCCATACTTAGATTTTGTCATGTCAGGGGTAGTGGCAAAATAATCAATTTTCTTGACACCAAGATTTCTATAGACAATGACACAGGTTTTATTAGTTTTAATGTGTACAGAAAAGATACGTACAGAAACAATGTTTTAGACTTTTGCAGCCAACATCCTTTCTTTATGAAAAAGAATGTGCTGCATGGTCAGTTTATTAGACTGTTATGACTTATCACTGATGACCATATTTTTCTTTTAGAAAGCAAGTTCTTAACACACCTGTTTGTGAAGAGACATTACCCTGAACAACTAGTGCAGGAAGTTTTCTCAGAAGTAGCGGCTCACAGGCACATTAAACATAGAGCTATACTCAAATACGGGGTAGTGCCTAAAGACACATTAGATCAAACTGAAAACACTGATAGGAACCGCAGTTTTCCTCTTCCTATCAGCAGGGATGCACAAGGCATTGGAAACATCGTGCAGAGAAATTAGCTAATAATGATTTATGCCAAGTTTTAGGGAATAATCCTACCTTTTCCTTCAAAAAAAAAAAACCACTACTCTGAAAATGTCTTTTGAAAACGATAACCCACATTTTTCTGTATTACAACTACAGAACAGTGACACTAAGGGCATGTTTACTTGCAACAAATGTGTAGTATGTTAGTACATTTATACTGGCTCTGAGTTCAGGTTTCAGCACTGTAACATTACAGTCTATTTTAAAAAACATTTTGATTGCCATTGTAAGTTTTTAGTTTATATAGCAATGTGTAATTCTTGCAAAGCATTTTATGTTGGTAAGATGATCAGAAAGCTTTCTGATAGAGAAAAAGAATATTTGGCAGCTATCAGAAATAAAGATGAAAAAAACGCTCTAGAAAGACGCAGTTTACACTGACCTAAGTTTATTGGTTTCAAATTTCTCATATTGGAACAAGTTAACCAATTTTTTAGAGACTGTAAGACTTTGCTTGAACTGAAAGAATTGCAATGGCAGTTATTACTTAATGCTGAGACACCTCCTGGACTCAATGAAAACCTGAATGTTAAATGTGCACTGAGACGGGGAGTCTGACCACTTCCACTTTATACTAATTAAGCAATAACCGACGACGTGGTGTGGTATATTGAAGATTTACCCATGGCTGGTGTGGTTTAATCATGAGGGCGAAGCCCAAGTGATTAAATAAAGTCAATCGTGGAAAATTTCAATATACCACAACCACGGAGTTGGTTATTGTTATTATACAATGACATTATTTAAGAAAAAAAATACTTACTTTTCTTAAATAATGTCTTTGTACAATGGCGCATTACTGTTCTTCCACTGGTTGTGGTACACTGCTTCCTTGTTTTGATGTACTGAGCATGCGTATGGGACTTGTGCTTTGAAACAGAAGCAACATACAAAATAAAGTCTCTGTTGTTCTGGGTTTTTTTTTTTTTTTTATTTGTTAAAAAAAATATTTTGAGCACTTTATACTACCAGAAAAAAGTCCGGGCAACCGGACCTTTTACCATTGGTATATTGTGGGATTTACAAAGGGCACGCTGGCCAATCAGGGTGCACGTTTTGGAATATTAATGGGGGGGGGTCATTGTATAATATTTGTTAATGTATATACAGTTGTACAAAATGTGTAGTGCCTAATTGGTTAATTTTTTCTTCACTGTGTTCTCAAAAGTTATATGCTACTGTCATGGTTACATCTCTCTCCCTACTTTGTGCACCTTACTTATACCTGACATTTCTTTAATTTTCTCAGTTCTGAAGAAGTTCTAGATATCATTAAAGAATGAAAGAGCTTAGCATCAGTTTTGCCTTCGTGTGTTTCTTTTAGTTTATAAGAAAGAAGTTTGTTGTTTTATTAGTACAGTTCTTTGTTTTATGTTAGTTATCACAGTGTGGTTTTATTATTGTTTTATATATATATATATATATATATATATATATATATATATATATGTGCATATATATATATATATATATTTATATATATATATATATATATATGTGTATCTCTCTCTCTCTCTCTCTCTATATATATATATATATATATATATATATATGGGTTCACTTTATAATCACAAAATTTTGCCTTCGAGTGTTTCTTTTAGTTTATGAGAGAAGTTTATTGTTTTATTAGTACAGTTCTTTGTTTGTTAGTTATCGCAGTGTGGTTTTATTATTATATATGTATATATGTGCATATATATATGTATGTATATATATATATATATATATATATATATATATATATATATATATATATATATATATATATATATGTATGTATATATATATATATATATATATATATATATATATATATATATATATAGGTTCACTTTATAACCCCAAAATCCTGAAATATCGAGTTTCAGAATTTTGAGATCATAAAGCCAAAACCTTACAATAATGAAACCCCAGAAGCGCGAATTTTAAAATCACGAAACCCCCCTGCACCCCCCCACCCCACTTAAATATACTAAATCCAAGGTTGCACTACACAGACAAACACACAAAAACATCACCACACACCTACATTCCCCTCGCACATACACATCACAGTCACAACACACACTGACACACACTTATGCCCCTAACCATAACCCTTAAACATAAATACTTACTTGAACTTCCACCTATCCATTCACCCGCCACAACACCAGAAGTGCTACTTCAACATCTCCAAACTTCGGGATTTTGAAATTTGCACTTCTGGTGTTTTGGAGTTTTGAGCTTTCAGCTTTCTAATCTCGGGATGTTCATATATAGATAGATATATATATATATATATATATATATATATATATATATATATATATATATATATATATATATATAGGCCCACTATGAAATCCCGAAATACTGAAATCCCGCATTTCAGTATTTTGAAATTACATAGAAAACCCGGCTACAATACACATTTCCGAAACCGCATAACCGGGAAATCCAAAATCCCGAACGTACTCTACACATACAGCACACACATGCACACAACCCCCCTCACAATCAAATAAATAATACTACACTACAAGTAAGCGGGTGGCAAGGCCCCCACACCCCCCTACTTATATATTCTAACTCTGAGATAGCACAAACAGACACACAAAGGAAACTCACACCCACACATTTTACAGTCACTCACACACACATCATAGTCACAACACACACTTACACACACTAAAGCCCCTAACCATCACACTTACACATGCATACTTACCTAAACTCCACGCATCCATCCACACACCGCACCAGCGGAAGCAGAAATTCAACATCTTTGTGCTTCGGGATTTGAATTTTGTGCTTCTGCCGGTTTCTGAACTTTGAGTTTTTGGCTATGTAATTTTGACACACAAATTCGGGATTTCAGTAATTCGGGATTACATAGTGGACCTATATGTAAAATATATATATAGATACATATATAATGCCCAGCATCTAACCATTTCTAATAGAAGTAGGACATCACATTAGTTTGGATAAGTTCCATTATGATCTCTCCATGATTTTACACAGAACACTGGCCTGGCTGATGGGTCTAAAAATATTTAGGTTTGGTGTGACTATACTCTCTTTGTGAATTAATACCATTACAGTGTGTCACTGTATCTCAAGGACATCTCCGCAGGCCTTTTTGTTTAATCTATTTGACAAGGGAATATTCAGATTTGTTCTTAACTGTATGTATCAAACTGCCAGGTGTGTTATTTTGTAGCATTAGTAATACTGAAATAACACGCCATCTGAAAAGAAAGGCATCAGATCTATATCCAGAGGGAGGGTGCATGCTAGAAAGGTGCATACTTTGTATCTTACAAACATACACCATACATAAAGCAGAAACACAAGTGCTGGGCATGTCTCACCGGAGGGGCATGTCTTTTGTCAGAATAAAGTAAAAAAGCTAGTGCCAGGATAGTTTGAACTGTGAAAGTACACATATTAGTTGAACCACATGAATATGTAACTTGCTGTTGTAAAATAAAAAGCTGCTGTCAGACTTTGAATGCTTTCTTTCAAATTGCCTTAAAATTCCTACATAGGACAAAAATGAACCTCATACCAGTCAAAGACATAAATCTTAATATCTGAACAATTGATCAGGCAATATTTCATGGTTTTTACTTTCTCATTTGCAAGTAAACCAATGACTGTTCAGGAATGTTCAATGATTCCCTGTAAGGAAGAATACCTCAAGAGTTCCTGTAAGTCTTCCCAGTGATATCAACTGCAGAAAGGTGCTTGACCATCAGATCTGTTACTAGGAAAGTCCTGGTCATGAGAAGCTGTTTGATCATTTTCCTTTGCATTTTTAAATTTTAATATAATGTGATACCAGCTATATATTTTTATTTTTAAATAAATATTTTGGTACCAGACCCACTAATTTTAATATGTAAGGAGATGGAGTAAGAATAGTCCAATTTTGTTAAATAATATCACAAGTAGCTCTAAAATTATTGCTGTAAGTTGCAATATAAGGAAAAAATAAATGAGTCTATCATTATCATCAACAAAACCACTATCTATGATATTATTAAAATATGATCACATTCTCATGTTATGGAGTGGCATTACTTCAGAAATGATTTTAGTATTTTTTCTTTTTTATATCCTCATGGTATAAATTCATACATTAAAATGTTAACTTCATTGTTAAAAAAATGAATCTTCTGTAGTCATGATATTCTATATAGTTGTTCTTTCAAAACACTGTTAAAATATACCTTAGATGTATACTAGTCTGATGTAAACAGTTCTTTTTAACAGTTTTTTTGTACCATCTAGTAGCCAAAGGCCTCAGTGTAAATCACACCTATATGAAACTGTAACATCTAACATTCCAAAAAGATAGCACTTTCATTAAAAACATCCACAAAACATTCCAGCTCTTTCACATCTGCACCCCGTAACATTAAAAATGTCATCAAGAAATTGTACATAAAAGAGAGCATACTGTTTGAAGTGTTCACTGTTGTAACTATTGTGCAACTCCCATTCATACATAAAAAGGTTTGCATAGGTGTAAGCAACAGCCATCTCCATTGCAATCCCATAAAGCTCTTCATCAAAACAAAAAAAAACATTACTCTTCAAAACAATTTCAAGAGGTGTACATAAATTATCGATAGAAGTATTTAAGATACTAATATTTCTATTCAAACAACTTCTAACTGGCTAAACATCTTCCTGATTAGGTACCCAGGCAAAAACGTATTTTCACATATAAAGGCCCAACAATAAAGTCAGAACTCTCACTTTTATCATTCCAGTCTCTTAATTTGATCAAAAAATCTCTAGTATTCAACAAAATATTCTCAGTGGATCTCAGTCCATGTTCCAGCTTTTGTTATAAATAGATCAATATGGGTTCAGTTATTCAACCATGTCCAATGACAATCAGGTCAAATAACAAATTTACAAGATCTTTATGCACATTTGGAAGATAACAAACAACACGTATGAGATATTCAGAAATAGCAAAAAAATTCTAAGAGTTCCAGTGTAATACCAGAAATCATATCTAGTTCATAAATCAGCACTTTAATGTTGGAAATTATGTTGTCCACTGCATTGCTAATATTACTGTGTAGGTCATTTCCTCATGAAACATGAAACATACAGAATCATATTTTTCAAAATCTATTCTCAAAACACAGTCCCCTTTATCAGCAAGGTGTATCATGATCCTACTATTTGACTTCAACTTTTTAAAAGCTGCTAACTCTTCTGTATGGTCAATTTGTAAAACTTAGAACTATTCCATGAAACATTATTAATATCAAAATACATTTGTATTTCATGCTCACATGTATTTAAAATTGCCAATATTAAAGGATGAGTCAATGGAATAAATGTGCTAGGCTACTTAAAAACATTCATAGTGTTAAATAAGTTTGGAAACAACATTTACAAACTAAGATTTCGAGCGAACATCCTCAAACTTGTTAGAAGTTCCATCACATCACTTTCCTATGATGAAATAAAACCAAACCTTTCTCCATATTTTATTACCTGATAAAGTGTTTTAGATATGAAAGCTTGTATTTATTATGATTTTATTAAATTTATCATGAACTAAACTGTTTTGTTGTAGTAATCTATTGTTTTGAACAACTTTGTGATTCTGTGAAGCTACTTGTTTCTGTTAGTTCTTGTTGTCTTGAATTCAAATAAGAGAATGAATGATGAAGGGCAAATGTAGGGACTGTAGGAGGTAATGTATTGTTG
This sequence comes from Protopterus annectens, assembly GCF_019279795.1. Taxonomy (NCBI): domain Eukaryota; kingdom Metazoa; phylum Chordata; order Ceratodontiformes; family Protopteridae; genus Protopterus; species Protopterus annectens. The sequence continues at coordinate 918,765,425 of NC_056745.1, read as the reverse complement.
GTACAGACTGCATATACTCAGACTGCTCAACTCTCCCTAGTTTGGAGGAACATTTGCATTTTCAGACCCAATTTAGAATGTACGTATTTTTCAAGGTATTCCCTACTTTAAGTTTGATTAATCCCTTCACATCATTCTAAATTCCCCTCATCACAATATGACTAACATACTAGTGGCAACAATCATTTAAAGAAAGAAGACACGCATTTACATCTCTCTTTTTCAGAAGCAAAAACAAATTACCTTGTGTAGCAAAACTTTGTAATACAGTTCATTAAAATCTATGGTATTTTACACTGTCTGTTTAATAACATATTTATATTCCCATCATTTTTGTCATTCTCTGCTTTTTAAATGCATTTCTGAATAGTATTCCACATTTGTACTTGCATCAGGAAGAATTATGTGCTATTTGGTATTCACATTTTATGCTAATTAGATGTCCACATTTTTAGCCAGATGTTTCTATTTTTCAAGGGAATTTGTTGCTATTTTTAATGTCTGCAGGTTGACAGGTATACATACCTTATTAAACAAACTAAGCATATACAAAGACTGTCCATCAATAACTGTATTTGGACGAGGATATGGAAACTAATTTTAAAACACAAAGAATATTCAAATCTATTTTAAGAAATAAAGTGCTCCTTTTTCTAACTTTTTGCTTTATATGTTTGCATCATTTATGTCACTCTTCATGTTTTAAGCTAAGTATCTCACAATCTTACTGGAAATGGGGAGAGTTATGTACTATTCAGTATTCAAATTTTATGCCAATTAGGCATTCATATTTTTTTGGCTAGTTGTACTTACTTTTCAAGCGCCTTTTAATCAGTTTTCAATGGCTACAGACTGACAGCATAGCTCCCAAGGAATTAGTGGCAAATCTCAATAGAATCAGAGACAAATCCAGAAACCATCAGGGGCAATTTTAAAATATTAGTATTATTAACTTGAGGCGTTGGCAGAGTAAGACAATATGAAGTAATACACGTTTTCTGAACTAAAAGAAGTTGGTAACTCTAATTGCTGTCATTATTAATTAAATGTAAGCCACCACCTTTTCTCCAAATGTCACCAGTTTTAGGAAAGATTAAAAAGGATGGAGCTAACATATGAGCCAAAATCAGAGGGAGTTGGGAGGCATGCTTCCTCATTTTCAGTAGTTATTTGTGGGTCATGTTTCCTTTGCTTCTTGTCCACTTTGTAATCCAATGCAAATGGCAAAGACTCCAATACAGGCATTTTCTTCATGGGTAGGTTTGCCTGTATTGGTTCTAGAGTAAAACATATATGACAGTAACAACTGTGGGCATTACGATGACCTAACACCACCTCTGTAAGCACATCATTCAATCCCCTGTACATTCCATATACAAGAGTGTTAGGAGAGTGCTTGTTCTATTAAAGTATTGTGGCCTTTGCTTTGTACCCCATCAACCCCTCAACCTCTTAGCACAAGAAATCTGGATAAAAGCCCAACAATTGGGACATGTTTTAAATATTACTCTTATAAACTTAAAAAATTGTTAGAATGATGATTTTCTCTAGCATGCATTTTCTGAAGAATACAAATTTTGAAACTCAAATGTCTGTCATTATTTAGTGACTTCAGCCCACAAAGATTTCCAAGAAAACCACAAATTTTATGAGGAAAAGACCAAAATATAAGGTTTATATTTATATGTACAGTGTTCCACGGGGTATGGATTAAGGGATATGCGGCAACAGGGAGAAAGGGCATCCAGCCCACATGAGTTTAGAAAGAACCAGGGCCTAGATTCACCCCTCACAGCATAAATACAAACGTGAACCCACCATTGTCAAAGAATATATTTTCTTTTGGTTGGATTACTACATAGATTAAGAGTGGAACATTTTGGACAATTTTCCATTGAATACTGCTTTGTATTCTTCATGAAGGATTTTTGATTGCTTTATGAATAATGAGTCATTTTGCACAGTCTCTATTCATTATTTTTGTACATTTAATATAGGGATTATCTATTACAGGGATTCAGTGTACATTTACTTAATATATAATTGTCATTTTCAGCAAAAGGACTTCACAACCACATTCTGGCCTATTATTTACAGGTCGGGAAAGGATTTTTCATCACAGCCTTTTTTGCCTTAGGTAGCATTTTGTCAGTTTGAATGTTCCACATTTGAACATATATTGTATTTTATTTGGGGAAATTTGAATTTGTATGCACCTTGTGAATTTTCTTGATATCCGTTGCCAAGAGGTTGTTTGGGAGACTGTTACAAACATAATAATACGGTCTTATATAGCATCTTTATATCAACAAGTTAGCTATTTGTGATATTACTATTCATCAGGTTGTGAGGGGTTTAAATTATATTGGACCAAATAAGGCACATGGAAGAATCCTCCACCACGGACACTGAATCCACATATATTAGTGATTCCCCTGATTCCAAGAGGGGTCGGAGTTCTGAACACCATTTAGGGGTAAGAAGCACAGGGGGGGGACGTAAGCATAAGGATAAAAACCATAGAGGATCTCTTTCAATCAATAATGAAATAAATGTAGAATGTTCAAATGTGCACAACATTTATAAACATGTTTTAACACCTGAACAAGAATTATTATTGAATAAAGGGCTTGGTTTTATCCCAATTTTTTTTTTGTGGATGAAAGCATTTTTGTCTCTGACATCTTGTCATTTTGTAGAAAGCTTAATTTTAAATTGTATTTTGGCCAACAGGATCATTCTCAAAGATTGACTGAATTTTGATTTTATAAATCCAGTTTTAGTCCACCCATGAACAAACATGTGGCCATTTTTCAACAGGCGGTCATCAAAGATCTACATTACAAACTAAGTTCCTCACAGATTATTAAAAACAACTTAATGGCTGAAAAAAAGCTCTCACAGAGCAAACACTGATATTTCCATTTTACCAGCTGATAAGGGTGGGGCAGTGGTCATTATGGACTCCAGTTATTACTGGGCAGAGGGAAGTAGACAACTGACTAACCTTCAGCATTACATGAACATGCCCACCAACCCCACTCTGAATTTCAAAAAAGAGATTGATGATTTTTTAAATAAAAATGCTGGCAGGCAGAGTTTCATAGGCACAAATCAATCAGGTGATGATAAACCAAAGGTGTATTTAATGATAAAAATCCACAAGAAAAACAAATAAAATGCGAGCGCTTTCGTTAAACAAATGTTAACTTCATCAGACACCATTAAAATGTAAGACAGCCATTATATACATATAAAAACACTCTGGGTAAGCAAAGAGAGGCACCTAGCTAAGCAACACATTAATTAACCCCTTGATGACTGTGTTACAGTTGAAACTGTTGCATCTTAAATACAACTAAAACTTGTAATTAAAAGATAAATTATTAGCCTCATACTTGTGTCATGAATGAGTCTAAATAGGATAAAACTAAAACCAAAGTCATTTTTAAAATCTCATGTTAAATATTCACATAATGCTAAAATGTTTACCAAAGCCATATACATACAAAAGTACTTGTGCTTAACAAATGTTCTGAGATATTTTGTTTCTTTGATGATTTTTTTGCAGGAAGCAGTGGATTATGGAATTATCAGTGATAAAACCAGACAACATTTAATGGTAAAAGACCCAGGCAAACATATTTATTGCCCAAAATTCATAAATCTTTGATGGCGCCATCATATCGGGTATTGGCTCTCTTACAGAACCACTATCAGAATTTTTGACTGAACATTCACAACCACTACTGCCACATGTTAGAGCTAGGTTAAAGGACACAACTGAGTTTTTACAAATTGTGTCTGAGTCTGAATTAGAACCCCACTGGTTGATGTGTACCCTGGATGTCAAATCACTTTATACTAGCATTCCACACTGGGCAGGATTAACAGCATTGGAATTTTGGTTAAATAAGGCCAATCTTTACAATCCAGGTTTCAACACCCTGCTCATTTGCATGGTCGAACATGTCCTCATGAAAAACATCTTTTATTTCAAAAATGAATGTTACTGGCAAATACAAGGTACAGCAATGGGGGCATCTTTTGCCCCAATATATGCTGATCTATACATGGGATATGTTGAAGAACATATTATACATAATGAGTCACACAACCTGTATTTGCTAGAGATTGACATATGGAGATGCTTTTTGGATGACTGTTGGCTTATATGGAAAGGAGGCAGTGATTATCTGGAGGAATTCACTGAATACATCAATGAAAACAAGTGGGAGCTGAGTTTACTGTGAATTTTCATAAAGATGAGATTCACTTTTTGGATGTTAAATTACAGCACCAACCAGACATACATTACGTACCACTGTTTACAGGAAATATCCACAATATAACAGCCTGTTACATGCCTCCAGTCTCCATCCCAAACACACAATCAAAAATATCCCCAAATCTCAATTTTTGCGTTTGAAGAGAATCTGTTCATCACAACAGGATTTGACACATTCTCACCAAGATTTAGCTAACAGTTTTTTAGCAAGGGGTTATAGTATGTGAATTCGGCCATGCGATGGGCAAATAGCAAATCCAGGTCTACCTTAATACAATACAAACACACATCCAGGAGGGACAACATGAACATTTTGAGAATGGTCACTACATTTGGTAGGAATACAGCCTCTTTGACTGATGTAATTGAGAAACATTGGAATATTTTGAAGGCAAATGAAGAATTGTGTGACATTTTGGGGACATATGCTCATATTTCTTCAGATGGGGTGAAACACTAGGGTGCCATTTTTCTCATTACAAAAAAAAATCACTGATCAGAGCTTTATTGACTAACAAACAACAACAACAGGAGAGAGACTGGTCGGTTCATACCCTTGTGGACACTGTACCTTCTGTAAATATGTGTTTATGACAAAATTATTTACTAGTAAAAATACCAGGCAGGTTTATGACATAAATTTTTATGCCAATTGTGGAACAGACTGGATTATATATCTGGCTACTTGCACTTGTCAAGCCTTTTATGTTGGGCAAACTTCCAGACAATTTAGGTGTAGGATGTCAGAACATCTAGGAGACATCAGAAATGCAAGGGCCACTAAAGCTCTATACAGACACTCACTTGTTCATCATACTGCCAAATTCACCTTCACTGTCATTGATAAAATATCAGGCAACAGATCTTTTAAAACAGGGTGGCATGGAATATTAAACATGAAGGAAAGGAAATGGATTGTTAAATTAGGGGGTTTATTCCCACCAGGATTAAATGACAAACTCTAGCTTATTATTCATTGGAATATTTTGAAGGCAAATGAAGAATTGTGTGACATTTTGGGGACATATGCTCATATTTCTTCAGATGGGGTAAAACACTAGGGTGCCATTTTTCTCACTACAAAAAAAATCACTGATCAGAGCTTTATTGACTAACAAACAACAACAACAGGAGAGAGACTGGTCGGTTCATATCCTTGTGGACACTGCACCTTCTGTAAATATGTGTTTAAGACAAAATCATTTACTAGTAAAAATACCAGGCAGGTTTATGACATAAATTTTTATGCCAATTGTGGAACAGACTGGATTATATATCTGGCTACTTGCACTTGTCAAGCCTTTTATGTTGGGAAAACTTCCAGACAATTTAGGTGTAGGATGTCAGAACATCTAGGAGACATCAGAAATGCAAGGGCCACGAAAGCTCTATACAGACACTCACTTGTTCATCATACTGCCAAATTCACCTTCACTGTCATTGATAAAATATCAGGCAACAGATCTTTTAAAACAGGGTGGCATGGCATATTAAACATGAAGGAAAGGAAATGGATTGTTAAATTAGGGGGTTTATTCCCACCAGGATTAAATGACAAACTGTAGCTTATTATTCATTGGAATATTTTGAAGGCAAATGAAGAATTGTGTGACATTTTGGGGACATATGCTCATATTTCTTCAGATGGGGTAAAACACTAGGGTGCCATTTTTCTCATTACAAAAAAAAAATCACTGATCAGAGCTTTATTGACTAACAAACAACAACAACAGGAGAGAGACTGGTCGGTTCATATCCTTGTGGACACTGTACCTTCTGTAAATATGTGTTTAAGACAAAATCATTTACTAGTAAAAATACCAGGCAGGTTTATGACATACATTTTTATGCCAATTGTGGAACAGACTGGATTATATATCTGGCTACTTGCACTTGTCAAGCCTTTTATGTTGGGCAAACTTCCAGACAATTTAGGTGTAGGATGTCAGAACATCTAGGAGACATCAGAAATGCAAGGGCCACTAAAGCTCTATACAGACACTCACTTGTTCATCATACTGCCAAATTCACCTTCACTGTCATTGATAAAATATCAGGCAACAGATCTTTTAAAACAGGGTGGCATGGCATATTAAACATGAAGGAAAGGAAATGGATTGTTAAATTAGTGGGTTTATTCCCACCGGGATTAAATGACAAACTGTAGGGTTTTGTCAATATTTCCTTTCTTGTCATGGGTCTTGATACAACCAATGCATAGACACCTTTATAGGTATAGTTTAACTAATGAATAAAAGTAAAAAGAAAAAAAACTTGTTGTTTAAACTTAAATCATGTTTATTGTATTTTATTTTCATTGTTCAGTATCAGACTGAATAATCATTAGTCAGGAAATTATGTCATTTGATTTTAATTAGATGGAATATATATTGCAGTTTGCATACTGCCTTATTTCATGTACCACTGATGAAAGCAATATGCTGAAACTGGTCTGGTCTTTCTAATAAACATTCACACTCCCAAGGTGCTGGCTTCCTTTTTTGTCTTATCACAGTTTGCTTGGCCTGTGCACCTACCGTACTTGCTATCCTGTTTTCCATGAAAATCTTACCTTCCCAACATTTTTAGAGAAGGGCTGTTCATGTTTTTTTTCACTGTGGAGGCTGCTTGTGCACTTTTTATGCTTCTTTAGAATGGAGAAAACTTAGTTGTTTGAAATTCCCACCAAAAATGCCTTTTCTAAGCCTCTGTGACTGTTTCTTCATATGCACGAGCATCTACACAGCACTAGCAGCAAGCTAGAAAAGCTGGAAGCAAGAATACAATGAGCAATGACATCACATGACCTTTGAACGCATGTATGACTCAGAAACCAGGAAGTAAAGCTGAAAATGAAACTAGAAGAAAAAGTAACGTTTTTTTTTTTGGTTGTTTTTTTTTCATCTTTTATGCATCTAAAGGTATGGAATAACTTTAAATATGTATTTTTAATGAGCTAGGACTTTAATGGAGTGATTATTTTACTAGTCTAATGAGGAAAACTGCATTTTAATGTTACTGTATGTCTGTTGCTTTGAAACACTGAAGTCTGACAGGATACCATTCTTTGCTTTGATAGCATGCCCTAAATGATAATATATTAATATTTGACTAATTAAACAACCAGTTTCTTTAATATTCTGAATGGAAAGATATATAGGATTGAGTCTCCTTTTCCTTCTGCTACTTTCATGCTTAAGCAACTTTAATCTATATTAGGTGTTCTCATTGATGCAGATTTAAAGCAATATAATCAGACTCAGTTGCAATGAAAGTTATGATACTATGATTCAAATCTTTGTATGATCACATACACTGTAGGAATGGATTGTTAAAATGTTCTAGGTCACTCCATTCTCTTCAATTAGTATTAATAGACCAATATATGGCCCCCCTTTTTTCTGTATTGCTATAGTTATTAACACAAGAGACTGTAAAACATGTATAAAATATATAGGTATTAGAAGCTTATGCCGATAAAGCAACTAGGTTAATTGGTGAAACTGACTCCTTATTTTCCAATACCTAGTAGTGGTTTACACAATATTACATACAAATCCACTGTGATTGCCTGATGGACTTTTTATGTTCATATTTGTTTGAGAGATTGAGTTACCTTAGAAATGCTTTACTGTTTGTATATACTACATTTAAAGCATAAGCTATTTATGTATGTTTTTTTTTTGGTGTGTGAGATGGTGTTAAAGGGTGGTTTAGTTAATTTATTACCTAAACCTGGAACTTTAGGTTCCATGTATCCATGTTTTCTTAGTTATTGGTTTCTGAATTGTTTCTAAAGATTTTTGACTCATCCATGATACATAACTTCATGAATTACTTCAAGTCATTATACTCGGAAGGTATTATTGATGCCCTAAATATAACTTCAACAAATGATGATATATAAATGCTTATCATTAAATATTAATGGCTTAAATAACAATGTCAAAAGAGCTGGTTTAATTAAATTCATTAAAATGCATAGAGCTCAGATAATCTTCTTGCAGGAAACCCACTTGCTGGAGAAGGATTCGCAAAACTTATCATTTAATGGTTTTACAGTTCTCATGGATTCCTGCTTTAGAGCCAAAAGGAGAGGTACTCTTATACTTTGGAATAATACTTATACACTACCTAAAATTTTAAACACCTTTTCAGATAAAGACAGAATGTTAAGCTTAGTAGTGCTAGAAGTTAATAAGAAATGCTTCACACTGGTAAACTCATATTGGATTCCTGGTCTACGAACTAAATATGTGAAGAAATACTTAGATCTCATTACTTTACATGCAAAGGGAGAATTTATTCTGGCAAGAGATTTCAATTGCTTGTTATCAGATGAAGACACCTCTAAAAATAGTAAGGTTAAACTAATGACACAAGCTAAAAAAGTAAACAGTTTTATAGCCTCAATGAATTTTAGAGACATACATAATTTAAGAGTTTAAAATTCACTTCAATACACTCATTATTCTTTCTGATTTGGCACACAAACTAATTTTGATAAAATGTTTGTGTCTAACACTCTTTACTCTAAAATAAGTGATGTTGCAATACAGTCATGTCCACTCTCTGACCACAATGCCTTTTTGTTCAGCTTGACTGTGAAAAAAGATGATATGATAATTTTTCAAAGAATCCCAGCCTATGTTACTAATTTAAAAGATTTTAAGAAGTGGTTATTAAAAGAAATAAATGCATTTATGGAAAACAACAATAATGGTGAAGTCTTCAAAATAAACTCCAAACAAATCCACAAACACACACAATGGGGCTGGAAACTCAGAGAATGGTCCACTAGTTAAAAATAACTTCCGACAATTTATTAACGGTTATATAAAATAAAACAAGTAGTACATAAGCGCTTTCGTTTGGCCTCTGCCAAACTTTTTCAAACATTTACAAATTCATTTCCTGTTTGTTATATAGACATAACATATTAATTATACAAATTGTTACGTCTCCAATTAGTCAGTTAAAATAGTTAATTAAAGTAAAATAGATGTGCCTTCTCCTGTCCGTTTTTTAAAACTGTCCTACCATTAATTTTCAAAGCCCAGTTTTTTGTTATTTTTGTAAACTTTTAGTGTGATCAGATGGAACCATAAAATATAACATATAAAATATGTAGTATAATGATTAATAATTTATATACACATTTTTTTTAAAGAAATTACTTTGGTTTGCATTACAATTAGAGTTCTCGTCTAAATGGCTTACGCTATCTGAATTCAAATGAGTTGTATGATTAAATACATCTTATGCAGAATATTATATCCAATAAACTATTTCACATGATTATATTCATCAAATAAAATTGTATAAGTTTCTATTGTAGTTCGCTAATCTTGCATGCGCCCAATGTATATACATATACGCGCATACGTTTGTTTTACAAATATATGCATATACATATGCTCGCATACACAATCTACCTAACTAATTGTGTTAAACAAATGTACCGATGAAAAATTATGAAAGTTATAAAGAATGTATAAGTTTATAAGGGGGACTTAATAATCATATTAAAGAATCAATCATTTTATATATAACACCACCTAATTCCAATATTGTATGTATTTCTATATATTTGTATGTGTACGGTTGAATTCTAAACATATATAAGTAGAATTAAAATTAGATTACTGTTTTTTGTGTATATTTGTGAATATATTGTGATTACTATTAAAATCTTAAATAGTATGTTTATATGTGTATATTTATATCTAAAATTGTTTCATCTATAAATATTAATAAATATAATTAAATATTAAATATTAAATAAATAAGTAATATATATTAAAAGAAACATATGAAATACTATATTATTTTTCAAATTTGATTTTAACTAATAGACATTTAATTTAAGAATGAATTGGGTGAGTATTTTTGGTCACCTTGATAAAGATTTTAATTTTAAAATACTACTTATTGAAATATAGTTGTTCATTCCTGGCCAATTATTTGAATTTAGTCTTAGTTGCCCCTCTAATTCTGATTTTTCCAAAATAGCTCGCCATGCTCCACCTCTTGTATCGTGTTTAATTACATCCAAAACCACAAACTTAAAAGAGTGCTCAGGGTAACTTTTAATGTGTTTTGCCAGAGCGTTAAATTCGTACCCATCCCTAATGGCTCTGACATGTTCCCCTATTCTCTCCTTAAATTTCCTTTCTGTCTTTCCCATGTAAAACATAGGACAACATATACAAAATCCACAATATACTACTTTGTCAGTTGAGCAGCATGCTTTGTGTTTCAAGGTAATCTTGGTGTTAGAAATTAAAATTTCTGTGGTTTCAAAAACATATTTACAAAATTTACAGTTTCCACATCTAAATGTTCTACCCCGTTCTACATTTTTATTTGATTCAAAAAGGTTTTTCATGTTCCTGCCTTTTTTGTATACTATAGTGGGTTTTTTGTCTAAAATGTTATGGAATGATGTGTCATTCATAAGCAAATGCCAGTTTTTGTTTAGTATTCCTTTTATCTTATTGCTATGTAGGCTATAGTTTGTTATGAATGAATTTCTAAACTTTCTATTATTATTGTTCTGTTCCTCTTCTGAGATAACCATATCTGTTATTTCTTTCTGGTGGTTGTTAGATCTAAATATTGATGATTCAATTGGTGTTGACTCTATTACTAAGTTGTTATAATCTAATAATGGTTTATAAACTAAGTCTTCACGTTTTGTTACCACCTCCGCCATCACATTGGCCACTAAATAATCAGGATATCCTCTGTTTAGAAACATATTAGACAAAAATGTACATTCAGAAATGAAATCTTCCCATACGCTGATCATCCTTGCTGCTCTCACAAACTGGCATTTAATTACAGCCTTCTTCTGCGAAAATGGATGACAACTACTATAATGCAATAACGTGTTACCATATGTTTTCTTACGAAATATTTTAGATTTATAAGAATTTCTATCCTGGTCCTTTTTTAGTAGCATGTCTAAATAAGAAATGGTCTTTTCGTCATAGGATGCAGTAAATTTTAAAAAATATGTGGTATTATTTATGTAATTTAAAAAGTCATCAATCAATTCTTTACTCCCTTTCCATATTATAAAAATATCATCTAAAAACTGTAAATACAATTTACAATACTTAAAATATTTGGAACAAAAAACATTTTCAACTTCCCACATACACATTACAATATTTGCATACAACCCGCCACATGGGGATCCCATTGCTACACCCTCTTTTTGTAAATAGATGTTATTGTTAAAATAAATGTAATTATTTTTCAGAATTATGTCCAGTAATTGATCATGTAAGTTGATTATATTTTGTCTAACTCCTTTTTCAGATAAGTAGTTATTTAACCAAGTAATACCTTCATTATGCGGAATTGTAGAATAAAGGTCTTTGACGTCTATTGTAACTAAAATATCTTCTTCATCATAGTCAATATCATTCATAATTGTTAGAAAATGCCAAGAATCCTTCAATAGGTCTTTCTCTGACTGTATATATTTCTTTAAATTTTGGTCTATAAATTTAGCCATGGGATATGTAATAGACCCCTGTGCATCTACTATGGGTCTGAAAGGCGGTTGTTCGATATCTTTGTGAAGTTTGGGAACTCCAAAGAAAACAGGTGTCCTCAGGTGATCTATATTCAAATAGTTAAATTCATCTGTAGTAAGGTCCCCATCTATAAATAAATCATATATAAGGCCCTTAATTCGTCTATATGCAATATTATTTTCATTTATAGAACTTGAGTATGTATCACTATTTAAAATGCGTTCCATTTCTTGGTTGTAGTCCCTAACATTAAAAATGGTAATACCCCCGCCCTTGTCTGGTTTTATGAGCCTGATGGTATTCATGTTAATTAAATCCCATAAGGTGTCTTTTTCAAATTTTGTTAAATTATAATTCACCCTATTTTTACAGTTACCTGAAATGGATCTAAAATCCAGTTCACACATCTTTTCAAATGCTTCTATTGTTGGGTGTAGTGGCGGGTTGAAGGAACTAGAGATGTAGAATGGCTTTACAATCTCCTCAGTATCCTTAAACATATAACTAAAATTCAACTTTCTAGTGAACATTTTCAAATCAATAATACTTTGCACAATGTCCATTTTCTGACTTGGAACAAATGTCTGACCACGGGACAACAAATCACAAATGTCATCTCCCAAAATAATGCCCGTGTAGTTGTAAACCACAAAGTCACCTTTTCTATTTTGATGTAGGGTAGGACCGTGGGTGCCATTAAAAACTAATAACGACCCCTCCACGCTCCCCTCTGCCCCTGAAATCTCCCCCTCGTGTAGGAGCCATGACTGTTGGATTGATTTTGTTGTCCCAAAGTAGTCAATTGATTTGTCTGTTGACGTTGCTGAAGTCTCTCTGATCTTCATAATGGGGGAAAGGAGCCCTCCCCTAAAAAAATCGATGTTTTCATCACAGAATTCATCAACAGTTGGTGTTATGTTGTAGTTTACATTACTATTGTTGTTAGTTTTTACAAAACTAACTTGGTTACCCCACTGTTGTGAAAGCGGAGGCTGGGGATATGCATTTCCTTGACCATAAGCATACATATCACAATCAAGTTTTTTTTACTTTCCTTTCCCTGATTACTTTTATTTTCTCATCAATTGATGTGAAGATGCGATGGTAATCAAAGTCAAATTTACTAAACACAGTATCTTTTTTTATTTTCTTGTCCAGGTCGCTCACTTGTTTAAATAGCTTATTTAAAGTTGAATTGTTGTCACTAATTACTAATTTCATATAATCAAAACCAAATCTGTCAAAAAGTTTTAAAAGTTCCATATGTAAAGAGGAATTAGGGGTTAACCCAGTTGGAAATCTCCAGATGCGTAAGCCCTTAGGCACCACATTCTTATTAATACATTCCTGAAAATATAGATTATCCATTTGTAATTTTTTTATTTTTAATAAAAGATAGTCTAATTCGGCAAGTTTATCAGTGAATGATTCCACACTACCTGTTTGACGTTTTACACTGGTGTGTAAACTTTTTGTGTTATGCATCCATTTGGAAAAATCTTCGGATGGTCCTGTGATATCAAAAGCCGAAGTAGATGGTTGAACTTCAATTTCTCCCTCCCTGGCACTGTTCGCCAATAAAATGTTGGTCACTTGAATATCCGATTCATCTTCATTTATATCCACAAAAGGGTTGTTGTGCAAAGTTATATTCGAACATTGTGATAGTGACCGTTGTTCAAGTCTATCCATCCTATCATTAAGTCTTTGTAAAAGGCACGAAATGGAATTTTTTAAAAAATGTGTATATAAATTATTAATCATTATACTACATATTTTATATGTTATATTTTATGGTTCCATCCGATCACACTAAAAGTTTACAAAAATAACAAAAAACTGGGCTTTGAAAATTAATGGTAGGACAGTTTTAAAAAACGGACAGGAGAAGGCACATCTATTTTACTTTAATTAACTATTTTAACTGACTAATTGGAGACGTAACAATTTGTATAATTAATATGTTACGTCTATATAACAAACAGGAAATGAATTTGTAAATGTTTGAAAAAGTTTGGCAGAGGCCAAACGAAAGCGCTTATGTACTACTTGTTTTATTTTATATAACCGTTAATAAATTGTCGGAAGTTATTTTTAACTAGTGGATCATTCTCTGAGTTTCCAGTCCCATTGTGAATAATGGTGAAGTATCAGATATCATACTCTGGGATGCATTAAAAGTTCACATCTTTAGTGGAGTTAAAGCTTGGTATTTTCAAAGGAGAAAGGAATGGGACAAGGAACTTTCTGATTTACAAGCCAAAATAGATAAGTTAAAACTAAATTTAAAATCAAATGATAAAGCAGTACTTACTGAAATTTCTAAGCTAAACCACAAATATTTAGAAATATTGAATCATAAGGTTGCTATAAGCTTAGAAAAGATTAAATTACAGTCCTATTCAGTAAATCCCAGACATTTACATAAACTAGCTATCAGATCCAAAGAAATTAATAAACAAAATCACATTAATGAAATTAAACACAAGAATAATAACACAGTAAAAGAACAACTGATTTAGGAGGTATATATTAGAAGCCTTTAGAAATCATTATCGGTCAATCAATGGCATGCAATCACCACTAGATTCAGATATAATGGATACATTTCTATAAGAAAATATCAAGACTAAACTATCAAAACAAAATAGTACCTTAAATAAAAAAATAACCTTAGCAGAATGAAAGAACAAGTTAAAAATATGAAGGATAATAAAGCCCAAGGGTTAGATGGGATAATCCCAGAAATATATAAAATTCTTCCAGAGCACACAATAAAGTTATTATTAAACACATTCTTCATGGTTAATTAAGACTTAATTTTCCCTCCCTCGTGAAAGTACTCAATAATTTCACACATTCAGAAACAAGGTAAGGACCCCAACTATGTGCATCCTATAGACCCATATCATTGTTAAATATTGACTATAAAATTTTCATGTCTATCCTGGCCAAAAGACTAAAAAATATATTACCCAATCTAACACACATTGATTAAACTGGCTTTATCTTACATAGAAAAGTACATGACAATATTATTAAGCTATTATCTCTAACAGACATTGCAAACAAAATCAAGAAACAACTATTATTAGTCTGGATATTGATAAGGCATTCAATTCCCTTAGTTGGTCATACTTACAAAAAATATTTAAAGAATTTAACTTTATTTCAGATTTCACTAAACTGATATTAAATATTTATAGTGATCCTAAAGCATTTGTTAAGATTGCTTCATGTCTATCATCCCCAGTAAAAAAATCATAAGGGAACTAGACAAGGTTGCCCTCTATCCCCATTATTTTTCGCTTTATCAGTGGAACCTTTCGCTTCATTTTTTAGAAATAACCCAAATATCAAAGGATTTCAAGTTAATGAGGGATACTGCCCAAAAGTTCAGCTTTTTGCTGACAATATTCTACTAACATCAAGTGACATACAACATATCATGAATGCCATAACTCTATTTGGAAAAATCTCAGGGCTGAATTTTAATCAAAATAAAACCAAAACACTTTTAATCAATAAGAAAATAAATAGCAATTTGCAAAAATACAATACATTCAACTGGGAAACCGATAAGATAGATTATCTAGGAATAAATGTTAAGAATAAATGGAACGTTGTTTGTCTTTTTGGCTTTTCCCGGTTAGGGGTCTCCACAGCGGAACTCCAGTCTGCTAAAGATTGGCAGTAGATTTTTTAAGGTGCCGAGTTACCAGCCCAATGCCCAACCTTCAGCGAAGGCACGCCCATTCACGCATGTCTTTCAGAGGCCACTCAACCGGGGGGAGGACATGCAGACTCCACACAGAAGGCACTCCAGCTGAGAATCGAACAGGAGAACCTCTTGCTGTGAGGCAAAAATTCTACCGCTGTACCACCGCGGCTTAAGAATAAATGGAATGAGACTATTAAATTTAACTTCACTAAACTGGTAGCTATAATCAGTGACTTGACTAAAAAGTGGAACAAAATGTTTTTCATCATGGAAGACAGACTTACATTAATAAAAATGATTATTTTGCCCAAGATTTTATTTTACATACAATCACTGATTTTACCTCCTCCTAAGAAATTCTTTAAACAAATAAATTCCCTATTAATAACTTTTCTATGGTTCCCAAAGAAACCAAAAATAGCCTATAAATGGCACGTTAGAACCTGGGACAGAAATGGGATTGGCTTTCCCAACATAGAATTATATTCCAAATCTGTTATTATTAACATAATACTACACTGGATTTCATCCATATACACCTCTAGCTAGAAACAACTGCATGAAATACATATAACTTCCTCTGAGAACTCAGAAACCCAGTTTAAGGAAACCTTTGGAATTAATAAAATATTTTGGATATTCTATGAATATTGCTTATATAATAAGAAATTTAGCCACTTCTCACATGGTAAAACCAAATATTTTATATTTTCAAAAATATAATCAACAATTATAGTCTAAAGAACACCTTTTTCATTACATTTCCATTAGCTTATACACCAGATTGCCTAGATACCTTCAATATCAATAAGATGCAGACTCTTAAAGAGAATAATCTAAAGTTTTGGCACCAGTTTATAGACAATAAGAACATCCAATCAATCAACTTTCTCTTAGCCAGATATAATGTCTATCAAGATATTTGGCTCTGTATTCAACCTTTAAGACAGTTTGTTGAAAATAAAGTGAGAGTGTCAATAAATCTGGAAATTGATATTATACCAAGATTGATACAACTATTCATATGGTGTAGTTTGATGAACACTGAACATAAATTAAATACATCACTTGTATATAAAATCCTACGAGAAGACTTGATTACTTTTGACCAAGCTTTTTGGAATTACTCCATAAAGATCAATGGTGAACCTTTATCTAATGATAATAAGAAACAGTTATTGAATTCAATAAAAAACACGTCATCGTCTTTATATTGGAGACTATATGCCTGGAGATTTATTTATAGAAGCTTTTACACGCCACATAGAATTGACCTTACAACAAAGAGTAATTAATGAAAGCAAATGATGTTTGTGTGGTGATATTCTTGAAGCCAACTGGGTTCATACAATACTGGAGTGATTTTAGACATTTCACAAAAGCCCTGTGTTCTGAAAACTGTCAAATTACTAGCTCTTTGATATTATTCAATGTCCCTACCCTAAGTGTAATTCCTAGACATCAGTTACCTGTTCTTTGGTTTATTCTAGCTATTGCTCGAAAAATAATTACACTGAACTGGAAAAATAAGCAAGATCTTATGTTTACTGAGTTTATTTCAATAGCAAAATCTGTATGTAAAAAAGAAATGTGAACTATTTATCAGAGATCATCAAATGTAACACACAAAATACTAGCTTGGCAAAAATTGGAGAGATTGTTAGATAAATATTGATTACCTTTCTTGGATAAAACAAATGTTGATCATGGATGTTTGTATATAGTGTAAACAGTTTTATATTGTTTATTTTAATACTTTATGTCCATGTTTATTAAAATTTAATAAAAATGTTTTTGGAAAAAAGAAAAAGATCCTTCTTTAGACATGGGAGAAGTGGAATTTTTTTTGTTTGAGGGATTGGCTGCATTGATTCCAAATATTCTTCAAATACCACTGGATCTTTCTCAATATGAAGCCTGAAAGGAAAGCTCTTTGCAGGTCTGTGTCCAGCAATCCTCCAAGAAAGACTAACTTTCTGAATGGAAAGAGACTGGACTTCATTAGGTTTAGGTTATAACCTAGATAGAAGAGAGGAGAGAATGGTAATAGTTTGCTGTAAGGTGGATGGAGGCTCCTCCACAGTATCCTTGGATTAGAAAGTCACCTAGGCATTTATTTATTTAAGGTAAAGGTAGATCTAAATGCCCTTGGTCCAGCAGTATGCTATTACTGGAGCTAGGCATTTAATGAATACTCTTGAGTGCAGTAGATAAACCAAAGGGCAAAGCAGAGAATTGATAATGATTTCCACCAGATCTGATGCATAGATGCTTCCTTTTAGACACTGCACTGGTGCACCTTTTCTGTTATCTGAGAAGGAGACGAATAGCTGGTCAGATTTTCTAAACTCCTTTGTTTTATGCAAGTAGAACCTTAACTGTCTGTGGACGTCCAATTGGTGTAGTTTATATTCTGCCCTGTTGCCATAGTTTGCAAAGAAGACAGCAGGTCAATGGACTGATTCAAACTGGTCTCGGAACATTCTTTGGGAAGAAATGAAGGATTCGTTCTAAGAGAAACTGTCTTTGTGAAAAACTAGATAGGGAGGGTGAATGGACAGAGCTTGGAGCTCTGAAACCCTCCTAGCTGAAGTAATGGCTGTTAAAAAGAGTGTTTCCAGGTCAGAAATTTTAGTTCGCAGGAGACTGGTTTGTAAGGTGGTAGAACCAGAGTAGTCAGTACTAAATTGAGGTCCCAAGGAGGTGGTGGTTCTCTTACTGGGGGCCTTAGTAGAAAGGTACCTCTCAGAAAGGCTTTGCACAATCTGTGAGACATTATTATTGATCCCACGTCTCCCATGTAGTAGTTAGATATCGTGGCTAATTGTACTCGTATGGTAGCTGCTGCAGCACCTTCATTGAAAATCTCTGCTAAGAAAATTTAATTTTTTTTTTGCTGGGCTTCAAAATTTTAAATTTTACTTACAGGGGCTGTAAAGGGGTCTATGGGATTCTTAGAAGCCCAGCAAGAAAACCTTTTCCATTTGCTAGCATACAGTTTTCTAGTTGTTGTCTTATGAGAAGAAACCAGAATGTGATGCACTGCAGGGGGTATGTCTGGAAGCCTGGCTAAGATTGGAAGTGGAGCAGCCAAGCTGTCAGCTTGAGGGTTTGGATAGAAGGATGGAGTGTTCCTGACAGAGTCAGAAGATCTGGCACCAGGTCCAGAATCCAAGGCTCCTCTCGAAGATGGGGCCACAGGAAGGGGAACCAGTTTTGATGAGGCCAGTACAGAGCAATGAGAATTAACCTGCAGCTCAAGGATTTGGCTTTCTGTAGAACTTTGGGGATTAGAGGAAAAGGCATAAAGAATTCCCAGGGGCCAATCGTGGACATGTGCATCCCTTGGTGACTCCCCTGGAGGGGGGGATTAGGGCAAGGTAGCTGCTGCATTTGGTGTTCATGGATGTGGCAAAGAGGTTGCAGCAAGACCTGGCCCCACTTGTGAAAAATTTGGTTCGCAATTTCCTGTTTCAGGGACCACTCCTGAGGCATCAGAACTGCTTTGCTTAATTTGTCCGCTATCACGCTGGATTTCCCAAGAAGGTGCATTGCAATCAAAAAGAGTTGAGAAGATATTGCCCATTGCCATACTCTCTAAGCCTCTCGACATAGGGGGTAGGATCTGATTCCACCTTGTTTGTTGATATCCCACACTACCGACATATTGTCTGCCTGTATTGCAATTGTACCTGGTGGAAGAGAGTTCTGGAATGCCTGCAATGCCAGAAGCACTGCTCTCATCTCTAGGACATTGATGTGCAAATGGTACTAGTGTTCTTGCCAAATTCCTTGGACGGTCTTTCTCAGATAATGTCCCCCCACCCTATCTGGGAAGCATCTGTGGTCACTGTAGCTACTGGTTGGGGGAGAGTGAATGGCCTGCCTAGAGTCACCTGTGTGGATTGAAGCCACCAGCATAAATCCATCTTACAGGAGTCTGTCATGATGATCTTGTGGGACATGGGCAACTCCTGCATGGACCATTGAGCAAACAGTAGCCACTGTAGGACTCTCATATGTAGATGTGCCAGAGATACTAGTGTTATAGCAGCCGCCATGGTGCCTAAGACCTTTAGAACAAACTTTGCCTGTACTTTTTCCTTCAAGAGCAAGATGGACACTTGATGGTGCAGTGTCTGTACCCTTGTCATGAGGCAACTTTACTACCATGTCTTTTGTGTTTAAATCTGCTCTTATGTATGTAATATGTTGTGATGGCAACAAGGCAGATTTACTGAAATTTTTTGTAATGCCCAGTTCCGAGCATAGATGGATGGTGGTGTCTCTTGCCTTGGTTAGTAGATGTTCGGTGGTGGTGGTCAGGAGCCAGTCATCTAAGTATGGAAACACCTGGAATCCTAGATGCCTCAAGTGCACTGTGACTACTGCCATGCATTTGGTAAACACTCCGGGGGCTATAGTGAGGCCAAAGGGAAGAGCTCTGAATTGGTAATGGCTGGCTCCCAGCCAGAAGCGCAGATATCTCCTGGATCGCCTGTCCATTTTTATGTGGTAGCACACATCCTGAAGATCGATTGGGCACATCTAATTGTCTTGTCCCAGAAAGGGGATTATAGACTGCAGTGTTGCCATCCAGAACTTTGCTTTTTTTACGGACTTGTTCAGCCTGCTGAAATCCACGATGGGTCTCCAGTCCCACTGTTTTCTTTGGAACTACAAAGAACCTTGAGTAAGTTCTGGATCCGATTTGGTCTGCGGGGACTTATTGGATGACTTTTTTTCTTAGCAACCTTTGTATCTATAGGGTTGCTTGATCCCTTTGACAGGGTGGAATGTCTGGGACTGATCTTTTTGTTCGTGGGGGTGGGGTGGAGAATGGTATGTTGTATCCCCTAGAAATTATCAACTGTACCCATTTGTCTTGAGTGATGTTCAGCCAGGCTTTTGGGTACACTGACAGCCTGACCCCGACTGCCTCCAGAGGGGGGCAGGTGGGCCTCCTTTCAGGAGTTCTGGAAGGGTCTGCCAGAGAATTTATCTCTGTCACCCTGATTTTGCAGACCCCCTCTGCAGTGAGGTCAGCATCTTCCATTATTTCCCCCTCTGCCCCTGTGAGAAATGGTACCACATGCATCCAGTGAAGCTCTTTGGGATTTACAGAAACACATCTTCCTGCCCTTCTGACCTTTGGGATAAAGCCTGGTAGGGAAAGAAAAACATATTCCCAAGCAGAAAGAGTTTTACCTTCTTGCTTGCACCTGGTCAGAGTCTCCTTCACGTTTGGCCCGAACAAGGATGAGCTGTCAAAAGGGGTATTTATGAAGGAAGGCTTGAAGGGTTCAGAAAACTCACAAAGGATCATGCAGGAATGTCTCCTCAGAGCTACTCCTGTGCCTGCTGCCCTATTCACTCCATCGGCTGCATACGAGATGAGCCTCACAGAGGAGTTGACTACAAAACCAAGGTAGAGAGCTGAGGGAGTCACCTTATCTGACACCCCCACAGCTGTAAAACCTTGGAGGGTATCTCCTAACTCTTTCAGGAGATCCCTTTGGAGTCCAGTAAAGTGGGTTAAATAGTTCAGTGACCTGAGTGTAAAGGCCGCTGACAAGAATACAGGCCACCCAAATCTGTCCGTCGTTTGAGATTCCTTATTCGGTGATGGACAGATGAATAATTCTCAGCTAACTCCTTTTTGGTGGCAGCCGCCACCACCATAGCATCTACCGGGACACCTTTGGTTAAGAACTTATCTGAAGGGGCAGTTATGAATTTGTTGAGTCTCCTCAGAACAGGTTCCATGGATTCTGGAGAGCACTATGCCTTTTGACTGACTATACCAACAAGCTGTTCAAAAGATGGAGACACACAAGAGGTGGAGGGTCGAGATCCAAATACCTCCAGGTATATGAACTCATCCTCAAAAGGGGTAAGGGTCTTCCAGCCACCTCTCTGTTTCAGGATCTCTAGGATGTCTGAGAAGGAGACATCCTCAGAGGGTAACCGTGGGGACCCTTTTGAATCCTCTAAGCCCATATCAGAAGTGACAGACTCCTCTGGGGAGTCTAGTTGTTTCCTCTTACAAGTCATCTTCCGAGGGACCTCTCCAGAGGGCTCCTCTGAGGAGGTTTCAGAAGAGTGACTCACCCAATGCGGCATCTTGGGGCATTGGTTCCCTACACCTGGGGGGGGGGATGGTACAGAGGCAGACACCGGCACTTTTAGGGGAATAGTGCCTGGATCCAATGTTGGAGGCGCTAGGGGTGACAGCACACTTATCTCGAAGGTACCACAACCCAGGCCCGAAGGAGCCTCTGACTCCAAAGAACCAGGAGACTTCCCCTGTACCAAGTAGGTGGGCACCGAGGTGATTAGATGCCGAGCTCACCCGCACCGAAGCCCCAAGAGGTAGATTCAGATCTGACAAGGGTCCAACCAGACTCTCCTCCCTGGACATGATGGGGGAGCATCAGCTCCCAGACCCCCTGACAGAAGATGGTACTAAAGAGGTCGGAGCAGAAGTCAGGGCCAAAAACCCAGGGATGAGTCTTGGACCAGATGGTTCCACCACAAAGACATCCAAGTGCTCCGGCTACGAAAACACTTGGGTTGGAAGAGGAATAGCAGAGGGGGCAGGAGTACAAGTCAGTTACAAGTCTTTCTGGGTTGGACTCAAAAGGATCTTGGCTAGCACCGGAGTCTGAAGCAACTTCTTGACCACCCGCTCCATGTCATCATCCAATAGACTTCTGGATGATAGAGAGGACAGGGTCAATCATTTTATGCTACCAGTCACAGACTATAAGATTGGCGACAGGGGGCCAGAGGATACTGGCTCCAAGGTTGAGGACTGGCTCCGTACATGAATCCCAATCGGTTCTGATAATACTGGTGGAACTGAAGGAGCAGTTTTTATAGGTTCATAGATTAGGTTCATAGATTAGTACTAAGCTAACTGCCCTTGTGAGCCATTTTACGCCTAGCCAATTATCCCTTGTGAGACTGAAACCCTGCACCTTGTGTTTGTAAGGCAAACACCTTAACCATTAGGCCACCCTCCCAACCCTTCTTGGCCTTTCTCTATCCCAAGAGCCTTCAGGTCCAAAGTTGAATCCTTTGAGGGTTTCTTAGCCAGCTGAGAGGCAGGAGCTGAGGAAGAAAGCCTTTTTGTAGATTTGTTCGATTTCAGTGACTGAGACAATTTTAAAGAGGTTTGGTTCCCTTCGAAAGGCTCAGCAAACAGAAGCACTCCCTTAACCATCAGTTTGTTTCTACATTCCTGCAGAACCCTGGAACTGAAACTGTGACATATTGAGCAGGAGTCTTGGAGGTGCACCACACCTAAGCACAACTAGTGTGTCCCTCCATTAAGGACATTTTCTGAGTGCAGAAGTCACATTTTTTGAAACCAGACTGCTTCACTTCTCTGCCTTCCTTGGACATAGTAACAACCACAACAAAATTGTCCAGGAACTATGCAAAAGACAAAGATAGTAATACTACCAAAAAACTATCAGCTATCAAACAAAAAGATAATTGTGTAGTTTCTACTCAAACACTCAAGCAGGGAGAAAGGGGGCTAGAGGAGAGGTCTCCAACTAAAATGACGATCCCCTCTAGCCACTTGAGACATCTCTAACTCAATGACGAAACATCTTGGAAAATTGGTAAAGGAAGGAAAAAGTCATCCTCTAACTTAAACGGACAGAAGAGAAAGAAAGATGAACCCTCTAACTCAATCAGGTATGTTAAGATTTAAGTTTTAGAGTTTGAAAGGACGGGACAGGAGATGTAGTCCTAGTGAAAGTGACTTGACCAGCCGATGAACCACACGAACTAACAACTAAATGACCAAAAAAATGTAAAAACGAACCAAGCAGCTACAGCACGGACTGTTTAATGTTAACGCTTTCGGTTAAGGATATTCCTCCACCTTCTTCATACATATACAATACAAAAAACCACAGCACCACTTTTTATACACAATGAGCAAACTAATTAAAAGCAATTAGATAATTAACTGTTGTAAATACCTCATTACCTACAACACAATTATTTAAAGAGCTAATACCTTTAACCACACACTGAATATTTTAAAACTGTGTATGTAATAATATCATTAACTAAACAGTGTTCTCCTATACTATTAACAAATATTAAAATTAATGAAATAAAACAAACTGAAAAATAATAAATTGAAACAAAATAAAATAAATTCAATTCAAATTCTACTACTATCTACCCTCCATAATGCATATAAATATGTTGTTGTTAAATGACCATTCAATACAATTGATTAATCCTACATTTTATATAGGAAGCCCAATGACTTTATAAGTACATCCATAAATGTTATTTATAAAAATGAAACCAACAATAACAGTAAATATAAGAATAAACATGAAAATAAAATTGATGAAAAGTGCATCATAAAAATTCATAAATGTAGACTACAAATATTGGCTATTCTTATTATTAATAGCAAAGTTATAGATTAAGAGGAACCAAATATTTATTAAATAAATCTAATTCTCAATTAATTCAAAAACCATGAAAATATTGTCACAATAAAAGCATGATAGACATGATAACCACCTCATCTCTTCAATGCTTTTAATTTGAGGATGCATTTAATGGATGCATACTCATTCAACCCTGGGGGTAAATGGGCAAGTGTTCTAATTTGCCATAGAACTTCCTGTTCTTCAAGCCATAGTTGCCATGGACCTCCCCTAAGGCATGTTTTTACCTGTTGTATGACAGAAAATAGAAAAGAGTGATCAGAATGTTCACAAATATGCCTGGCAAGAGCATTAGTCATGTCCTTTCTCCCTATAGCATAAAGATGTTCACAAACTCTTTTCTTTAATGACCTCTCCGTTTTACCAATGTAAAACGAGGGACATCTCCTGCACAACGCAACGTACACTACACTTTTACTTTCACAGTTATATTTGTCATTGATGGAATAAATTTTGCCATTAATATTGACCTTGTTACCTGGTAAGATGTATTTACACTGTGGGCACATCCCACATTTTGACATTCCCATACTAGACCTTGTGATTTTTACAACTGACTTTTCAACAAGGTTCTTTAAATTGACCCCTCTCCTATATGTAAATGTTGGATGAGGTCCTATCAGTTTGACTAGAGACTGGTCCTCCAAAATAATCTTCCAATTTTTGGAGATAATGCCCCTAATTAAATTGAAAACAATGCAATACGTAAAAAGAAAATTGATAGATGGTAGTTCTCCTGTTTTAATCTTTGATACTACCTGCATAGTTCCTCCCAGCAAAGGCCTGAAGTGGCCTGCATCTCTTTTAATCTGAACTTCATCCATCACCTCTTTAATTAGAGAATTCGGATAGCCTCTCATGGCAAACTTTAAGCTTAGATTTTCACATTCACGAACAAAATCTTGTTTATCAGACACCATTCTTGCCGCTCTCACAAATTGTCCTTTCACCACACTTCTCTTTTGATGAAAGGGATGGCTACTAGAGAAGTGGAAATAGGAATTTGAATGAGTTGGCTTTCTGTGGATCACTGATTTAAATTTGCTATTGGGGATGTCCTTACCAGTTTGACATCTAAGAAACAGATCTCATCCACCCCAATATAATCAGACTCAGTTGCAATGAAAGTTATGATACTATGATTCAAATCTTTGTATGATCACATACACTGTAGGAATGGATTGTTAAAATCAATTTCACTAGGTTCGCTCCATTCTCTTCAATTGAGTATTAATAGACCAATATATGGCCCCTTTTTTCTGTATTGCTATAGTTATTAACACAAGAGACTATGAAAACATGTATAAAAAATATATAGGTATTATTAGAAGCTTATGCCGATAAAGCAACTACCAGAGTTAATGTAGGTGGAAACTGACTCTTATTTTCCAATACCTAGTAGTGATTAGTTTGTACACAATGTGTACATACAAATCCACTGTGATTGCCTGATGGACTTTTTATGTTCATGTATTTGTTTTGAGAGATTGAGAATTTTACCTTAGAAGTAGCACACTGTTTTGTATATACTACATTTAGAAGCATAAGCTATTTATGTATGTTTTTTTTTTTTTTTTTTGAATTGTGTGAGATGAATTGTTAAAAAGGGTGGTTTAGGTAATTTATCACCCTAAACCTAACCTGCAACCACTAGGTTCCATGTATCCATGTTTTTCTTAGTTATTGGTTTCAAGAATTGTTTCCTAAAGATTTTTTGACTCATCCATGATACATAACTTCATAGAATTACTTCAAGTCATTATACTTGGGGAAGGTATTATTGATGCCTAAATATAACTTCAACAAATGATGATATATAAATGCTTATCGTAATTTAAATATCTAATGAAACTTAAATAACAATGTCAAAGAGCTGGTTTAATTAAATTCATTAAAATGCATAGAGCTCAGATAATCTTCTTGCAGGAAACCCACTTGCTGGAGAAGGATTACATAAAACTTATCATTTAATGGTTTTACAGTTCTCATGGATTCCTGCTTTTAGAGCCAAAAGGAGAGGTACTCTTATGCTTTGGAATAATACTTATACACTACCTAAAATTTTTAAACACCTTTTTCAGATAAAGACAGAATGTTAAGCTTAGTAGTGCTAGAAGTTAATAAGAAATGCTTCACACTGGTAAACTCATATTGGATTCCTGGTCTCTGAACTAAATATGTGAAGAAATACTTAGATCTCATTACTTTACATGCAAAGGGAGAATTTATTCTGGCAAAGATTTCAATTGCTTGTTATCAGATGAAGACACCTCTAAAAATAGTAAGGTTAAACTAATGACACAAGCTAAAAAAGTAAACAGTTTATAGCCTCAATGAATTTTTAGAGACATACATAATTTAAGAGTTTAAAATTCACTTCAATACACTCATTATTCTTTCTGATTTGGCACACAAACTAATTTTGATAAAATGTTTGTGTCTAACACTCTTTACTCTAAAATAAGTGATGTTGCAATACAGTCATGTCCACTCTCTGACCACAATGCCTTTTTGTTCAGCTTGACTGTGAAAAAGATGATATGATAATTTTTCAAAGAATCCCAGCCTATGTTACTAATTTAAAGATTTTAAGAAGTGGTTATTAAAAGAAATAAAATGCATTTATGGAAAACAACAATAATGGTGAAGTCTTCAAAATAAACTCCAAACAAATCCACAAACACACACAATGGGGCTGGAAACTCAGAGAATGGTCCACTAGTTAAAAATAACTTCCGACAATTTATTAGCGGTTATATAAAATAAAACAAGTAGTACATAAAGCTTTCGTTTGGCCTCTGCCAAACTTTCAAACATTTACAAATTCATTTCCTGTTTGTTATATAGACATAACATATTAATTATACAAATTGTTACGTCTCCAATTAGTCAGTTAAAATAGTTAATTAAAGTAAAATAGATGTGCCTTCTCCTGTCCGTTTTTAAAACTGTCCTACCATTAATTTTCAAAGCCCAGTTTTTGTTATTTTTGTAAACTTTTAGTGTGATCAGATGGAACCATAAAATATAACATATAAAATATGTAGTATAATGATTAATAATTTATATACACATTTTTTTTAAAGAAATTACTTTGGTTTGCATTACAATTAGAGTTCATAATTTCGTCTAAATGGCTACGCTATCTGAATTCAAATGAGTTGTATGATTAAATACATCTTATGCAGAATATTATATCAATAAACTATTTCACATGATTATATTCATCAAATAAAATTGTATAAGTTTCTATTGTAGTTAAGCTAATCTTGCATAAGCCCAATGTATATACATATCTGGCGCTTGTCGTTTGTTTTACAAATATATGCATATACATATGCTCCATACACAATCTACCTAACTAATTGTGTTAAACAAATGTACCGATGAAAAATTATGAAAGTTATAAAGAATGTATAAGTTTATAAGGGGGACTTAATAATCATATTAAAGAATCAATCATTTTATATATAACACCACCTAATTCCAATATTGTATGTATTTCTATATATTTGTATGTGTACGGTTGAATTCTAAACATATATAAGTAGAATTAAAATTAGATTACTGTTTTTTGTGTATATTTGTGAATATATTGTGATTACTATTAAAATCTTAAATAGTATGTTTATATGTGTATATTTATATCTAAAATTGTTTCATCTATAAATATTAATAAATATAATTAAATATTAAATATTAAATAAATAAGTAATATATATTAAAAGAAACATATGAAATACTATATTATTTTTCAAATTTGATTTTAACTAATAGACATTTAATTTAAGAATGAATTGGGTGAGTATTTTTGGTCACCTTGATAAAGATTTTAATTTTAAAATACTACTTATTGAAATATAGTTGTTCATTCCTGGCCAATTATTTGAATTTAGTCTTAGTTGCCCCTCTAATTCTGATTTTTCCAAAATAGCTCTCATGCTCCACCTCTTGTATCGTGTTTAATTACATCCAAAACCACAAACTTAAAAGAGTGCTCAGGGTAACTTTTAATGTGTGTTTGCCAGAGCTGCTAAATTCGTACCCATCCCTAATGGCTCTGACATGTTCCCTATTCTCTCCTTAAATTTCCTTTCTGTCTTTCCCATGTAAAACATAGGACAACATATACAAAATCCACAATATACTACTTTGTCAGTTGAGCAGCATGCTTTGTGTTTCAAAGGTAATCTTGGTGTTAGAAATTAAAAAATTTCTTGGTTTCAAAACATATTTACAAAATTTACAGTTTCCACATCTAAATGTTCTACCCGTTCTACATTTTATTTGATTCAAAAAGGTTTTTCATGTTCCTGCCTTTTTGTATACTATAGTGGGTTTTGTCTAAAATGTTATGGAATGATGTGTCATTCATAAGCAAATGCCAGTTTTGTTTAGTATTCCTTTTTATCTTATTGCTATGTAGGCTATGGTTTGTTATGAATGAATTTCTAAACTTTCTATTATTATTGTTCTGTTCCTCTTCTGAGATAACCATATCTGTTATTTCTATATGCTTTCTGGTGGTTGTTAGATCTAAATATTGATGATTCAATTGGTGTTGACTCTATTACTAAGTTATTATAATCTAATAATGGTTTATAAACTAAGTCTTCACGTTTTGTTACCACCTCCATCATCATTGGCCACTAAATAATCAGGATATCCTCTGTTTTAGAAACATATTAGACAAAATGTACATTCAGAAATGGAAATCTTCCCACGCTGATCATCCTTGCTGCTCTCACAAACTGGCATTTAATTACAGCCTTCTTCTTGAAAATGGATGACAACTACTATAATGCAATAGCGTGTTACCATATGTTTTCTTCTGAAATATTTTAGATTTATAAGAATTTCTATCCTGGTCCTTTTTAGTAGCATGTCTAAATAAGAAATGGTCTTTTAGTCATAGGATGCAGTAAATTTTAAAAATATGTGGTATTATTTATGTAATTTAAAAAGTCATCAATCAATTCTTTACTCCCTTTCCATATTATAAAAATATCATCTAAAACTGTAAATACAATTTACAATGCTTAAAATATTTGGAACAAAAAACATTTTCAACTTCCCACATACACATTACAATATTTGCATACAACCCGCCACATGGGGATCCCATTGCTACACCCTCTTTTTGTAAATAGATGTTATTGTTAAAATAAATGTAATTATTTTTCAGAATTATGTCCAGTAATTGATCATGTAAGTTGATTATATTTTGTCTAACTCCTTTTTCAGATAAGTAGTTATTTAACCAAGTAATACCTTCATTATGCGGAATTGTAGAATAAAGGTCTTTGACGTCTATTGTAACTAAAATATCTTCTTCATCATAGTCAATATCATTCATAATTGTTAGAAAATGCCAAGAATCCTTCAATAGGTCTTTCTCTGACTGTATATATTTCTTTAAATTTTGGTCTATAAATTTAGCCATGGGATATGTAATAGACCCCTGTGCATCTACTATGGGTCTGAAAGGCGGTTGTTCGATATCTTTGTGAAGTTTGGGAACTCCAAAGAAAACAGGTGTCCTCAGGTGATCTATATTCAAATAGTTAAATTCATCTGTAGTAAGGTCCCCATCTATAAATAAATCATATATAAGGCCCTTAATTCGTCTATATGCAATATTATTTTCATTTATAGAACTTGAGTATGTATCACTATTTAAAATGCGTTCCATTTCTTGGTTGTAGTCCCTAACATTAAAAATGGTAATACCCCCGCCCTTGTCTGGTTTTATGAGCCTGATGGTATTCATGTTAATTAAATCCCATAAGGTGTCTTTTTCAAATTTTGTTAAATTATAATTCACCCTATTTTTACAGTTACCTGAAATGGATCTAAAATCCAGTTCACACATCTTTTCAAATGCTTCTATTGTTGGGTGTAGTGGCGGGTTGAAGGAACTAGAGATGTAGAATGGCTTTACAATCTCCTCAGTATCCTTAAACATATAACTAAAATTCAACTTTCTAGTGAACATTTTCAAATCAATAATACTTTGCACAATGTCCATTTTCTGACTTGGAACAAATGTCTGACCACGGGACAACAAATCACAAATGTCATCTCCCAAAATAATGCCCGTGTAGTTGTAAACCACAAAGTCACCTTTTCTATTTTGATGTAGGGTAGGACCGTGGGTGCCATTAAAAACTAATAACGACCCCTCCACGCTCCCCTCTGCCCCTGAAATCTCCCCCTCGTGTAGGAGCCATGACTGTTGGATTGATTTTGTTGTCCCAAAGTAGTCAATTGATTTGTCTGTTGACGTTGCTGAAGTCTCTCTGATCTTCATAATGGGGGAAAGGAGCCCTCCCCTAAAAAAATCGATGTTTTCATCACAGAATTCATCAACAGTTGGTGTTATGTTGTAGTTTACATTACTATTGTTGTTAGTTTTTACAAAACTAACTTGGATTTACCACTGTTGTGGCGGAGGCTGGGGATATGCATTTCCTTGACCATAAGCATACATATCACAATCAAGTTTTTTTTACTTTCCTTTCCCTGATTACTTTTATTTTCTCATCAATTGATGTGAAGATGCGATGGTAATCAAAGTCAAATTTACTAAACACAGTATCTTTTTTTATTTTCTTGTCCAGGTAGGCTCACTTGTTTAAATAAGCTTATTTAAAAGTTGAATTGTTGTCACTAATTACTAATTTCATATAATCAAAACCAAATCTGTCAAAAAGTTTTAAAAGTTCCATATGTAAAGAGGAATTAGGGGTTAACCCAGTTGGAAATCTCCAGATGCGTAAGCCCTTAGGCACCACATTCTTATTAATACATTCCTGAAAATATAGATTATCCATTTTGTAATTTTTTATTTTTAATAAAAGATAGTCCTAATTCGGCAAGTTTATCAGTGAATGATTCCACACTACCTGTTTGACGTTTTACACTGGTGTGTAAACTTTTTGTGTTATGCATCCATTTGGAAAAATCTTCGGATGGTCCTGTGATATCAAAAGCCGAAGTAGATGGTTGAACTTCAATTTCTCCCTCCCTGGCACTGTTCGCCAATAAAATGTTGGTCACTTGAATATCCGATTCATCTTCATTTATATCCACAAAAGGGTTGTTGTGCAAAGTTATATTCGAACATTGTGATAGTGACCGTTGTTCAAGTCTATCCATCCTATCATTAAGTCTTTGTAAAAGGCACGAAATGGAATTTTTTAAAAAATGTGTATATAAATTATTAATCATTATACTACATATTTTATATGTTATATTTTATGGTTCCATCCGATCACACTAAAAGTTTACAAAAATAACAAAAAACTGGGCTTTGAAAATTAATGGTAGGACAGTTTTAAAAAACGGACAGGAGAAGGCACATCTATTTTACTTTAATTAACTATTTTAACTGACTAATTGGAGACGTAACAATTTGTATAATTAATATGTTACGTCTATATAACAAACAGGAAATGAATTTGTAAATGTTTGAAAAGTTTGGCAGAGGCCAAGCGAAAGCGGCTATGTACTACTTGTTTTATTTTATATAACCGTTAATAAATTGTCGGAAGTTATTTTTAACTAGTGGATCATTCTCTGAGTTTCCAGTCCCATTGTGAATAATGGTGAAGTATCAGATATCATACTCTGGGATGCATTAAAAGTTCACATCTTTAGTGGAGTTAAAGCTTGGTATTTTCAAAGGAGAAAGGAATGGGACAAGGAACTTTCTGATTTACAAGCCAAAATAGATAAGTTAAAACTAAATTTAAAATCAAATGATAAAGCAGTACTTACTGAAATTTCTAAGCTAAACCACAAATATTTAGAAATATTGAATCATAAGGTTGCTATAAGCTTAGAAAAGATTAAATTACAGTCCTATTCAGTAAATCCCAGACATTTACATAAACTAGCTATCAGATCCAAAGAAATTAATAAACAAAATCACATTAATGAAATTAAATACAAGAATAATAACACAGTAAAAAGAACAACTGATTTAGGAGGTATATATTAGAAGCCTTTAGAAATCATTATCGGTCAATCAATGACATGCAATCACCACTAGATTCAGATATAATAGATACATTTCTATAAGAAAATATCAAGACTAAATTATCAAAACAAAATAGTACCTTAAATAAAAAAATAACCTTAGCAGAATGAAAGAACAAGTTAAAAATATGAAGGATAATAAAGCCCGAGGGTTAGATGGGATAATCCCAGAAATATATAAAATTCTTCCAGAGCACACAATAAAGTTATTATTAAACACATTCTTCATGGTTAATTAAGACTTAATTTTCCCCCCTCGTGAAAGTACTCAATAATTTCACACATTCAGGAACAAGGTAAGGACCCCAACTATGTGCATCCTATAGACCCATATCATTGTTAAATATTGACTATAAACTTTTCATGTCTATCCTGGCCAAAAGACTAAAAAATATATTACCCAATCTAATACACTTTGATCAAACTGGCTTTATCTTACATAGAAAGTACATGACAATATTATTAAGCTACTATCTCTAACAGACATTGCAAACAAAATCAAGAAACAACTATTATTAGTCTGGATATTGATAAGGCATTCAATTCCCTTAGTTGGTCATACTTACAAAAAATATTTAAAGAATTTAACTTTATTTCAGATTTCACTAAACTGATATTAAATATTTATAGTGATCCTAAAGCATTTGTTAAGACTGCTTCATGTCTATCATCCCCAGTAAAAAATCATAAGGGAACTAGACAAGGTTGCCCTCTATCCCTATTATTTTTCGCTTCATCAGTGGAACCTTTCGCTTCATTTTTTAGAAATAACCCAAATATCAAAGGATTTCAAGTTAATGAGGGATACTGCCCAAAAGTTCAGCTTTTTGCTAACAATATTCTACTAACATCAAGTGACATAGAAGGCTCTTTACAACATATCATGAATGCCATAACTCTATTTGGAAAAATCTCAGGGCTGAATTTTAATCAAAATAAAACCAAAACACTTTTAATCAATAAGAAAACAAATAGCAATTTGCAAAAATACAATACATTCAACTGGAAAACTGATAAGATAGATTATCTAGGAATAAGTATTAAGAATAAATGGAACGTTGTTTGTCTTTTTGGCTTTTCCCGGTTAGGGGTCTCCACAGCGGAACTCCAGTCTGCTAAAGATTGGCAGTAGATTTTTTAAGGTGCCGAGTTACCAGCCCAATGCCCAACCTTCAGCGAAGGCACGCCCATTCACGCATGTCTTTCAGAGGCCACTCGACCGGGGGGAGGACATGCAGACTCCACACAGCAGGCACTCCAGCCGAGAATCGAACAGGAGAACCACTTGCTGTGAGGCAAAAATTCTACCGCTGTACCACCGTGGCTTAAGAATAAATGGAATGAGACTATTAAATTTAACTTCACTAAACTGGTAGCTATAATCAGTGACTTGACTAAAAAGTGGAACAAAATGTTTTTCATCATGGAAGACTGACTTACATTAATAAAAATGATTATTTTGCCCAAGATTTTATTTTACATACAATCACTGATTTTACCTCCTCCTAAGAAATTCTTTAAACAAATAAATTCCCTATTAATAACTTTTCTATGGTTCCCAAAGAAACCAAAAATAGCCTATAAATGGCACGTTAGAACCTGGGACAGAAATGGGATTGGCTTTCCCAACATAGAATTATATTCCAAATCTGTTATTATTAACATAATACTACACTGGATTTCATCCATATATACCTCTAGCTGGAAACAACTGTATGAAATACATATAACTTCCTCTGAGAACTCAGAAACCTAGTTTAAGGAAACCTTTGGAATTAACAAAATATTTTGGATATTCTGTGAATATTGCTTATATAATAAGAAATTTAGCCACTTCTCACATGGTAAAACCAAATATTTTATATTTTCAAAAATATAATCAACAATTATAGTCTAAAGAACACCTTTTTCATTACATTTCCATTAGCTTATACACCAGATTGCCTAGATACCTTCAATATCAATAAGATGCAGACTCTTAAAGAGAATAATCTAAAGTTTTGGCACCAGTTTATAGACAATAAGAACATCCAATCAATCAACTTTCTCTTAGCCAGATATAATGTCTATCAAGATAATTGGCTCTGTATTCAACCTTTAAGACAGTTTGTTGAAAATAAAGTGAGAGTGTCAATAAATCTGGAAATTGATATTATACCAAGATTGATACAACTATTCATATGGTGTAGTTTGATGAACACTGAACATAAATTACATATATCACTTGTATATAAAATCCTACGAGAAGACTTGATTACTTTTGACCAAGCTTTTTGGAATTACTCCATAAAGATCAATGGTGAACCTTTATCTAATGATAAGAAACAGTTATTGAATTCAATAAAAAACACGTCATCGCCTTTATATTGGAGACTATATGCCTGGAGATTTATTCATAGAAGCTTTTACATGCCACATAGAATTGACCTTACAACAAAGAGTAATTAATGAAAGCAAATGATGTATGTATGGTGATATTCTTGAAGCCAACTGGGTTCATACAATACTGGAGTGATTTTAGACATTTCACAAAAGCCCTGTGTTCTGAAAACTGTCAAATTACTAGCTCTTTGATATTATTCAATGTCCCTACCCTAAGTGTAATTCCTAGACATCAGTTACCTGTTCTTTGGTTTATTCTAGCTATTGCTCGAAAAATAATTACACTGAACTGGAAAAATAAGCAAGATCTTATGTTTACTGAGTTTATTTCAATAGCAAAATCTGTATGTAAAAAAGAAATGTAAACTATTTATCAGAGATCATCAAATGTAACACACAAAAGACTAGCTTGCCAAAAATTGGAGAGATTGTTAGATAAATATTGATTACCTTCTTGGATAAAACAAATGTTTATCATGGATGTTTGTATATAGTGTAAATAGTTAT
Source organism: Protopterus annectens (assembly GCF_019279795.1). Taxonomy (NCBI): domain Eukaryota; kingdom Metazoa; phylum Chordata; order Ceratodontiformes; family Protopteridae; genus Protopterus; species Protopterus annectens. The sequence continues at coordinate 918,730,454 of NC_056745.1, read as the reverse complement.
GTTTTATATTGTTTATTTTTAATACTTTATGTTCATGTTTATTAACAAAATTTAATAAAAATGTTTTTGGAAAAAAAGAAAAAGATCCTTCTTTAGACATGGGAGAAGTGGAATTTTTTTTGTTTGAGGGATTGGCTGCATTGATTCCAAATATTCTTCAAATACCACTGGATCTTTCTCAATATGAAGCCTGGAAGGAAAGCTCTTTGCAGGTCTGTGTCCAGCAATCCTCCAAGAAAGACTAACTTTCTGAATGGAAAGAGACTGGATTTCATTAGGTTTAGGTTATAACCTAGATAGAAGAGAGGAGAGAATGGTAATAGTTTGCTGTAAGGTGGATGGAGGCTCCTCCACAGTATCCTTGGATTAGAAAGTCACCTAGGCATTTATTTATTTAAGGTAAAGGTAGATCTAAATGCCCTTGGTCCAGCAGTATGCTATTACTGGAGCTAGGCATTTAATGAATACTCTTGAGTGCAGTAGATAAACCAAAGGGCAAAGCAGAGAATTGATAATGATTTCCACCAGATCTGATGCATAGATGCTTCCTGTTGGACACTGCACTGGTGCACATTTTCTGTTATCTGAGAAGGAGACGAATAGCTGGTCAGATTTTCTAAATTCCTTTGTTTTATGCAAGTAGAACCTTAACTGTCTGTGGACGTCCAATTGGTGTAGTTTATATTCTGCCCTGTTGCCATAGTTTGCAAAGAAGACAGCAGGTCAATGGACTGATTAAAATTGGTCTCGGAACATTCTTTGGGAAGAAATGAAGGATTCGTTCTAAGAGAAACTGTCTTTGTGAAAAACTAGATAGGGAGGGTGAATGGACAGAGCTTGGAGCTCTGAAACCCTCCTAGCTGAAGTAATGGCTGTTAAAAAGAGTGTTTCCAGGTCAGAAATTTTAGTTCGCAGGAGACTGGTTTGTAAGGTGGTAGAACCAGAGTAGTCAGTACTAAATTGAGGTCCCAAGGAGGTGGTGGTTCTCTTACTGGGGGCCTTAGTAGAAAGGTACCTCTCAGAAAGGCTTTGCACAATCTGTGAGACATTATTATTGATCCCATGTCTCCCATGTAGTAGTTAGATATCGTGGCTAATTGTACTCATATGGTAGCTGCTGCAGCACCTTCATTGAAAATCTCTGCTAAGAAAATTTAAAATTTTTTTTGCTGGGCTTCAAAATTTAAAATTTTACTTACAGGGGCTGTAAAGGGGTCTATGGGATTCTTAGAAGCCCAGCAAGAAAACCTTTTCCATTTGCTAGCATACAGTTTTCTAGTTGTTGTCTTATGAGAAGAAACCAGAATGTGATGCACTGCAGGGGTATGTCTGGAAGCCTGGCTAAGACTGGAAGTGGAGCAGCCAAGCTGTCAGCTTGAGGGTTTGGATAGAAGGATGGAGCATTCCTGACAGAGTCAGAAGATCTGGCACCAGGTCCAGAATCCAAGGCTCCTCTCGAAGATGGGGCCACAGGAAGGGGAACCGGTTTTGATGAGGCCAGTACAGAGCAATGAGAATTAACCTGCAGCTCAACGATTTGGCTTTCTGTAGAACTTTGGGGATTAGAGGAAAAGGCATAAAGAATTCACAGGGGCCAATCGTGAACAAGTGCATCCCTTGGTGACTCCCCTGGAGGGGGGGGATTAGGGCAAGGTAGCTGCTGCATTTGGTGTTCATGGATGTGGCAAAGAGGTTGCAGCAAGGCCTGGCCCCACTTGTGAAAAATTTGGTTAGCAATTTCCTGTTTCAGGGACCACTCCTGAGGCATCAGAACTGCTTTGCTTAATTTGTCCGCTATCACGCTGGATTTCCCAAGAAGGTGCATTGCAATCAGAAAGAGTTGAGAAGATATTGCCCATTGCCATACTCTCTAAGCCTCTCGACATAGGGGGTAGGATCTGATTCCACCTTGTTTGTTGATATCCCACACTACCGACATATTGTCTGCCTGTATTGCAATTGTACCTGGTGGAAGAGAGTTCTGGAATGCCTGCAATGCCAGAAGCACTGCTCTCATCTCTAGGACATTGATGTGCAAATGGTACTAGTGTTTCTGCCAAATTCCTTGGACGGTCTTTCTCAGATAATTTCCCCCCACCCTATCTGGGAAGCATCTGTGCTCACTGTAGCTACTGGTTGGGGGAGAGTGAATGGCCTGCCTAGAGTCACCTGTGTGGATTGAAGTCACCAGCTTAAATCCATCTTGCAGGAGTCTGTCATGATGATCTTGTGGGACATGGGCAACTCCTGCATGGACCATTGAGCAAACAGTAGTCACTGTAGGACTCTCATATGTAGATGTGCCAGAGATACAAGTGTTATAGCAGCCGCCATGGTGCCTAAGACCTTTAGAACAAACTTTGCCTGTACTTTTTCCTTCAAGAGCAAGATGGACACTTGATGGTGCAGTGTCTGTACCCTTGTCATGAGGCAACTTTACTACCATGTCTTTTGTGTTTAAATCTGCTCTTATGTATGTAATATGTTGTGATGGCAACAAGGCAGATTTACTGAAATTTTTTGTAATGCCCAGTTCCGAGCATAGATGGATGGTGGTGTCTCTTGCCTTGGTTAGTAGATGTTCAGTGGTGGTGGTCAGGAGCCAGTCATCTAAGTATGGAAACACCCGGAATCCTAGATGCCTCAAGTGCACTGTGACTACTGCCATGCATTTGGTAAACACTCCGGGGGCTATAGTGAGGCCAAAGGGAAGAGCTCTGAATTGGTAATGGCTGGCTCCCAGCCAGAAGCGCAGATATCTCCTGGATCGCCTGTCCATTTTTATGTGGTAGCACACATCCTGAAGATCGATTCAGCACATCTAATTGTCTTGTCCCAGAAAGGGGATTATAGACTGCAGTGTTGCCATCCAGAACTTTGCTTTTTTTATGGACTTGTTCAGTCTGCTGAAATCCACGATGGGTCTCCAGTCCCACTGTTTTCTTTGGAACTAAAAAGAACCTTGAGTAAGTTCTGGATCCGATTTGGTCTGCGGGGACTTATTGGATGACTTTTTTTCTTAGCAACCTTTGTATCTATAGGGTTGCTTGATCCCTTTGACAGCGTGGAATGTCTGGGACTGATCTTTTTGTTCGTGGGGGTGGGGTGGAGAATGGTATGTTGTATCCCCTAGAAATTATCAACTGTACCCATTTGTCTTGAGTGATGTTCAGCCAGGCTTTTGGGTACACTGACAGCCTGACCCTGACTGCCTCCAGAGGTGGGCAGGTGGGCCTCCTTTCAGGAGTTCTGGAAGGGTCTGCCAGAGAATGTATCTCTGTCACCCTGATTTTGCAGACCCCCTCTGCAGTGAGGTCAGCATCTTCCATTATTTCCCCCTCTGCCCCTGTGGGAAATGGTACCACATGCATCCAGTGAAGCTCTTTGGGATTTACAGAAACACATCTTCCTGCCCTTCTGACCTTTGGGATAAGGCCTGGTAGGAAAAGAAAAACATATTCCCAAGCAGAAAGAGTTTTACCTTCTTGCTTGCACCTGGTCAGAGTCTCCTTCACGTTTGGCCCGAACAAGGATGAGCTGTCAAAAGGGGTATTTATGAAGGAAGGCTTGAAGGGTTCAGAAAACTCACAAAGGATCATCCAGGAATGTCTCCTCAGAGCTACTCCTGTGCCTGCTGCCCTATTCACTCCATCGGCTGCATACGAGATGAGCCTTACAGAGGAGTTGACTACAAAACCAAGGTAGAGAGCTGAGGGGGTCACCTTATCTGACTCCCCCACAGCTGTAAAACCTTGGAGGGTATCTCCTAACTCTTTCAGGAGATCCCTTTGGAGTCCAGTAAAGTGGGTTAAATAGTTCAGTGACCTGAGTGTAAAGGCCGCTGACAAGAATACAGGCCTCCCAAATCTGTCCATTGTTCGAGATTCCTTATTCGGTGATGGACAGATGAATAATTCTCAGCTAACTCCTTTTTGGTGGCAGCCGCCACCACCATAGCATCTACCGGGACACCTTTGGTTAAGAACTTATCTGAAGGGGCAGTTATGAATTTGTTGAGTCTCCTCAGAACAGGACCCATGGATTCTGGAGAGCACCATGCCTTTCGACTGACTATACCAACAAGCTGTTCACAAGATGGAGACACACAAGAGGTGGAGGGTCGAGATCCAAATACCTCCAGGTATATGAACTCATCCTCAAAAGGGGTAAGGGTCTTCCAGCCACCTCTCTGTTTCAGGATCTCTAGGATGTCTGAGAAGGAGACATCCTCAGAGGGTAACCGTGGGGACCCTTTTGAATCCTCTAAGCCCATATCAGAAGTGACAGACTCCTCAGGGGAGTCTAGTTGTTTCCTCTTACAAGTCCTCTTCCGAGGGACCTCTCCAGAGGGCTCCTCTGATGAGGTTTCAGAAGAGTGACTCACCCAATGTGGCATCTTGGGGCATTGGTTCCCTACACCTGGGGGGGAGGGATGGTACAGAGGCAGACACCGGCACTTTTAGGGGAATAGTGCCTGGATCCAATGTTGGAGCCACCAGGGGTGACAGCACACTTATCTCGAAGGTACCACAACCCAGGCCCGAGGGAGCCTCTGACTCCGAAGAACCAGGAGACTTCCCCTGTACCAAGTAGGTGGGCACCGAGGTGATGTAGGTGCCGAGCTCACCCGTGCCGAAGCCCCAAGAGGTAGATTCAGATCTGACAAGGGTCCAACCAGAGTCTCCTCCCCGGACATGATGGGGGAGCATCAGCTCCCAGACCTCCCGACAGAAGATGGTACTAAAGAGGTCGGAGCAGAAGTCAGGGCCAAAACCCAGGGATGAGTCTTGGACCAGATGGTTCCACCACAAAGACATCCAAGTGCTCCGGCTACGAAAACACTTGGGTTGGAAGAGGAATAGCAGAAGGGGCAGGAGTACAAGTCAGTTACAAGTCCTTCTGGGCTGGACTCAAAAGGATCTTGGCTAGCACCGGAGTCTGAAGCAACTTCTTGACCACCCGCTCCATGTCGTCATCCAATAGACTTCTGGATGATAGAGAGGACAGGGTCAATCATTTTATGCTACCAGCCACAGACTATAAGATTGGTGACAGGGGGACAGAGGATACTGGCTCCAAGGTTGGGGACTGGCTCCGTACATGAATCCCAATCGGTTCCGATAATACTGGTGGAACTGAAGGAGCAGTTTTCATAGGTTCATAGATTAGGTTCATAGATTAGTACTAAGCTAACTGCCCTTGTGAGCCATTTTAAGCCTAGCCAATTATCCCTTGTGAGACTCAAACCCTGCACCTTGTGTTTGTAAGGCAAACACCTTAACCATTAGGCCACCCTCCCAACCCTTCTTGGCCTTTCTCTATCCCAAGAGCCTTCAGGTCCAAAGTTGAATCCTTTGAGGGTTTCTTAGCCAGCTGAGAGGCAGGAGCTGAGGAAGAAAGCCTTTTTGTAGATTTGTTCGATTTCGGTGACTGAGACAATTTTAAAGAGGTCTGGTTCCCCTCGAGAGCCTCAGCAAATGGAAGCACTCCCTTAACCATCAGTTTGTTTCTACATTCCTGCAGAACCCTGGAACTGAAACTGTGACATATTGAGCAGGAGTCTTGGAGGTGCACCACACCTAAGCACAACTAGTGTGTCCCTCCATTAAGGACATTTTTTGAGTGCAGAAGTCAAATTTTTTGAAACCAGACTGCTTCACTTCTCTGCCTTCCTTGGACATAGTAACAACCACAACAAAATTGTCCTGGAACTATGCAAAAGACAAAGATAGTAATACTACCAAAAAACTATCAGCTATCAAACAAAAAGATAATTGTGTAGTTTCTACTCAAACACTCAAGCAGGGAGAAAGGGGGCTAGAGGAGAGGTCTCCAACTAAAATGACGATCCCCTCTAGCCACTTGAGACATCTCTAACTCAATAACGAAACATCTTGGAAAATTGGTAAAGGAAGGAAAAAGTCATCCTCTAACTTAAACGGACAGAAGAGAAAGAAAGATGAACCCCCTAACTCAATTAGGTATGTTAAGATTTAAGTTTTAGAGTTTGAAAGGACAGGACAGGAGATGTAGTCCTAGTGAAAGTGACGGCCAGCCGATGAACCACACGAAGTAACAACTAAATGACCAAAAAAATGTAAAAACGAACCAAGCAGCTACAGCACGGACTGTTTAATGTTAACGCTTTCGGTTAAGGATATTCCTCCACCTTCTTCATACATATACAATACAAAAAACCACAGCACCACTTTTTATACACAATGAGCAAACTAATTAAAAGCAATTAGATAATTAACTGTTGTAAATACCTCATTACCTACAACACAATTATTTAAAGAGCTAATACCTTTAACCACACACTGAATATTTTAAAACTGTGTATGTAATAATATCATTAACTAAACAGTGTTCTCCTATACTATTAACAAATATTAAAATTAATGAAATAAAACAAACTGAAAAATAATAAATTGAAACAAAATAAAATAAATTCAATTCAAATTCTACTACTATCTACCCTCCATAATGCATATAAATATGTTGTTGTTAAATGACCATTCAATACAATTGATTAATCCTACATTTTATATAGGAAGCCCAATGACTTTATAAGTACATCCATAAATGTTATTTATAAAAATGAAACCAACAATAACAGTAAATATAAGAATAAACATGAAAATAAAATTGATGAAAAGTGCATCATAAAAATTCATAAATGTAGACCACAAATATTGGCTATTCTTATTATTAATAGCAAAGTTATCGTTAAGAGGAACCAAATATTTATTAAATAAATCTAATTCTCAATTAATTCAAAAACCATGAAAATATTGTCACAATAAAAGCATGATAGACATGATAACCACCTCATCTCTTCAATGCTTTTAATTTGAGGATGCATTTAATGGATGCATACTCATTCAACCCTGGGGGTAAATGGGCAAGTGTTCTAATTTGCCATAGAACTTCCTGTTCTTCAAGCCATAGTTGCCATGGACCTCCCCTAAGGCATGTTTTTACCTGTTGTATGACAGAAAATAGAAAAGAGTGATCAGAATGTTCACAAATATGCCTGGCAAGAGCATTAGTCATGTCCTTTCTCCCTATAGCATAAAGATGTTCACAAACTCTTTTCTTTAATGACCTCTCCGTTTTACCAATGTAAAACGAGGGACATCTCCTGCACAAGCGTACACTACACTTTTACTTTCACAGTTATATTTGTCATTGATGGAATAAATTTTGCCATTAATATTGACCTTGTTACCTGGTAAGATGTATTTACACTGTGGGCACATCCCACATTTTGACATTCCCATACTAGACCTTGTGATTTTTACAACTGACTTTTCAACAAGGTTCTTTAAATTGACCCCTCTCCTATATGTAAATGTTGGATGAGGTCCTATCAGTTTGACTAGAGACTGGTCCTCCAAAATAATCTTCCAATTTTTGGAGATAATGCCCCTAATTAAATTGAAAACAATGCAATACGTAAAAAGAAAATTGATAGATGGTAGTTCTCCTGTTTTAATCTTTGGTACTACCTGCATAGTTCCCCCTCCCAGCAAAGGCCTGAAGTGGCCTGCATCTCTTTTAATCTGAACTTCATCCATCACCTCTTTAATTAGAGAATTCGGATAGCCTCTCATGGCAAACTTTAAGCTTAGATTTTCACATTCACGAACAAAATCTTGTTTATCAGACACCATTCTTGCCGCTCTCACAAATTGTCCTTTCACCACACTTCTCTTTTGATGAAAGGGATGGCTACTAGAGAAGTGGAAATAGGAATTTGAATGAGTTGGCTTTCTGTGGATCACTGATTTAAATTTGCTATTGGGGATGTCCTTACTCAGTTTGACATCTAAGAAACAGATCTCATCCACCCCAATAGAATAGGTGAATTGTAGGAAATCGGTCATTTTTGAAATACTGTTAATACATTCAGGAATCAAATCTAATGAGCCTTTCCATAAAAAACACATATCATCTTGGTACCTAATGTACCAAGTGACATTTTGTTGATACATGTCATTTTGGAATAAAAACTGGTGTTCCCAATATGCAAGTACACTGTTTGCAAAACTGCATCTACAGGGAGACCCCATGGCAATACCCATCTTTTGCAGAAAGAACTGATCTTTAAACACCAAAAAGTTGTTTAACAACACTAAATCTAAAAGTGTTTCCACTAGGTACATTTGGTCATTAGAAGCCTCTTTACGCAGCATGAAGTTTCTCGTCCACTCAATACCCAACTGATGAGGGATAACTGTATACAAGTCTTTAATATCTACCACAAGGAAAATAAGATCTTCATTAAATTCAATTTTATCTATATGTTGCAAGAAGCCCCAAGAATCTTTACAAATTTGTGGCTCATTTCTTAATAAAGGTTTGAGAATGCCATCAACTAGTTTGGCACAGGCATACGTGATAGAAGCGACGGCCAGCCACAACAAGCACACAAGCAAGAAAAAGCTTTGGAATTCACTACAGTGAAACCTAAAACACAGTCACCTAGTCACAGAACAATATATATACAAAATATTTTGAAACAGACTAATAATAAACCAATAATATCCAAAAAAAGTTGTTCACTTAGCCTAAGCCTAGTGAGAAGCACCCTTTCTAGTTTAGCGGCAAATAAGATCTGTGTTATCTTCCCTAGGCATCATGGGATAGGGTATAGCCTTGAGCCAGTGGAAACTCTCATGCTCTAGTAATAGGCTGAGTCGGAACCGATGCTCGGTTCCGAACCCAACCAGCAAGAATGAAGGCGAGATAGGACAACATAACATCACTGTCTTTAATGGTGAGTGATAAGGATGAAGGTAAGAATGTGATGTGATTTTGAGAAGGCAGATGAAAACGTCTAGTATGCAGAGTCATAGAAAATTATAGCAGCTTATAACACCAGAGACAGATCAATAAACTACTAACAATGATGTATGAGAACACTAGAATTAAACTATTACTTAATGCTTGGAAAGGTCTAAAGAATAATGTATACAGTTTCAGCACATTGTCAAAAGTCAGTGGCTGTAGCACCATGAGAAATGGAGCAAGCTTTATGAAGCCCCCACATATGTTATTGAAAGAGATGATGTCCTAATTAAAAACAATAGTTGGATAACAGAAGTCTTTTACTAGAATTTGTTCTGTGGTTGAGCCAATAGAAAAGTAAAAGTACATGTAAACTACAAATACTGGAGGTTTTTATTTACCATGAATGGATATTTCACATTTTGGGACAGCATTTACCAAAAGGTGTGCATTAAGAAAACAGTGAGCTAATATTAAATTACATAAAACACAACTGATTTATGGAAAACTTTTAGGTTAATAAGGTAAATCAGCCCAAAGATTAACTCAGTCTTGCTGCTGAAGATGTAATAAGTAGATAGCGTTTCTGCATTTTCAAGTGAGAGAGAAGTTGAGCTTATACAGACAATTTAATAATATGGAGTTCGAGTTTAAACCTACTGAAACAGGGAACTCTTTTTAGTACTTAAGATTAAGGTGCATTAGTACTGATTAACACACTGTTTTATTTCTGTTTACTACATATGTTTTAGGCTGTACATAAAAGCAAGAGAAATAATCAGGGTTATTAACTGAATTATGAGAAAGACAAAACACAGAAATCAGTGGTATCCCTCAAAGTCTCAGAAACACCCAGTATGCAACATATACTGGCTCCAAAACAAACCAAGAACAACATTTGCAGTGTGGAGGGTGTGATGTTCACTTCCTGAATTATGTCATGCACTTAGTTCACATAATAAAAATTGAACTATACAATATAACTGTAAAATATGTGCTACAAAATAATCAAATGCAAAACAGGAGATAGTCCACAGCTGAGTTAAAAATGGAATATTCTTTATTGAAACACACAAACAAGTGATCCAAGGTGAAATCCTTGGTTACAGTCAGGGCATCGCACAGGGCTCTGTCCTAGGCTTTTACTTGTTTAGATTGTATCTTTCAGACCTAACTTTTTCATCTGAGGTATTCTATAGTCTCTATGCAGATGACCTGAAACTGGGTAAACTGATTACATGCGTTATAGATGAGGCATGTCTGCCAAATATCTTGACTAAATTGACCATTTGGGCACAGGAGAATAATATGCTGATAACTATACAAAATCTAAGCATATGAAATTTGGGAGACATAAACTGAATGGTGAATATTTAATACAGCACACAGTGATTGAAACTGTAGACTCGTTTAAGGATCTGGAAATAGGGGGTAGATTCAGCTATGAGTTTTTCTAATCATATCAACCAATTGGTTAATGATAGTCATAGTCATAGAACTATAGGTTGTATAAAACATTTATAAAGTCTAGGAAATCAAAAATGATGAAGTCATTGTTTGTTAATTACATTAGACCCAAACTTGAGTATAGAAATAACAATATAGAACCCTATAAGAAAAACAATCATGAGTAAACTGGAAAGAGTACTGCGGAAATATACCAAGGGTATCCATAGATGTGAAAATTTAAGTTATTATGAAAGACTAAAATATCTGAACTTGTACAGTGCCTCTTATAGATATTTAAGAGGAGATCTTATTTGGGTATATAGGGCATTTAGAGACAATTATCTCTGGGAATGTTGGGGTTACCAAAAAGTAGTACAGAATCATCAGGCAATCTATGTAGAAGATTCTATAGAAATGAGAAGTGTGCTAATTGGTTCTCTGACAGAGTAGCTGATGCATGGAACAGACTACCAAATTACATTAAAGCAAGTACTAGTTTAGATATTTTTAAGAACAGCCTGGACACTTATTATGGGAATGAGTGTTTTGGTATACTGGCAAGCCAGAAGGGCATTAATACCCATGGTTGAAATATTTGTATGTATGTATATCCTAGTTGAATATAATGAAGAGTATTAAAAACATTCCTTATTTATATATAATCAGGTTGTTTGGAGCAAGGAAGTAATTACAGAGGGTAGTTCTGTTAAGAGCAATAAAAGCATTAAGATAATTCCTTTAGCCAAGTCCCCCTTCTCCATTAACACCATAGTTTAAGTACAGACTGTGCTACCTAAAACTGAAAAGCTAGAGACAAATTACAATCTAAGACCAGTTTAACACTTTGTATAGGTTAACCAACTAATGCAAAACTTTATTAAGAAACTAAAAAATGACTAACAAAGAGATCTACCACTAGACATCTACCAGAAAATATATTAATAAATATACAACTTTTAATAAAGATCACTTTCGTATCAGATATTTCATCAGGTTTGTGTAAAACAAAAACTCATAATATGAATGAACATGTGTATAGATATACAACTGAAAACCTGAGTAGGATGAAAAATATACAAATAATTGTTAAGCTAGAAATGCAGTGATAAATGTTAAAAATAAAGCACTAAGGCCATGGGGATCTGTTAAAGTATGGTATCTAAGAATACACTTAGAGTGTGCAAATGTGCACTCAAATGTAATTGCAACCTTTAAAATAGAAAAAGAAAAAAAATAGGCCCATGCACATTGTCTGCACTATCAGACTTTCACTGCTTAAAAGGAAAAAGTGTAACAAAAGTGTTCAGTTTAAAATCCAAAGTAGCATTTAATGTGAAGCCACCAAAAATGATTAATGTATACATCAGCCACCTAAAGTGTTTCCTTTATAACACTGTAAGTTAGTGCTAAAAGAAGTAAACAGTATTTGATATTTGTAACAACAGAGAATACATGCAACATATCACAGTGTATCTGTGCTTTATTGACATTTTTACTGTGTGGCAAGGAAATAGCTGATAAAATCTTCTAATTTAGCACAATCTGAATCAAACCACCAGCTTCCTACGTTTCACCTCTTCCCACACCCTCACCCTGGCAGTCCTCTTAGATATGCAGATAACTAAAGGCTTGGACAAAGGTAAAATTGACACAGATCTTTACAGAAAGCCTACCAGAGTAAACATCTTGCTACATAGTAAAGAGTCTCTATCCTACCAGGATGAAATATAACATTGTTAAGACCCAGGGCAACAGGTTGGCTAGGATCACCACAAAAATAGAACTCTTCCTTAAGATTTGAAATGAACTTGAAAATGATTTTTTGGTGAGGAGATATGAAAGCAATATGTTAAAAAGCATTTTGAAACCTATAATTGAACTAAAAAGTACAAATGCACCAGCACTTAACAGGTCTTATAGGAGGGTTTAAAGAAATATATGGATGACAAATCTAAAGACAGTTGTATCTTGACTTTTACTGTTGACTGTTATAGCATCATTACTGTTATTAGAGAAAATGGGGCCATAATTACTGAAAGCTCATATTTAATGGACATCCTTGGAAGCTCCTTCCTTTGTGTGTAGGAAAGCCAGGAACATCAGGAGGTGGCTTGAAGGTGGGCCTAGACCACAGGATACATGTGCCAATAATGGAGACCAAACTGTGTCTTTTGTCAACACATATAGGATGGAGACATGTTTTTCTGCCCTTATTTAAATAAAATTATTAAAACCAACTCAGGAGTTGACTGTAACTCAATGCAGGTGGCTTACAGGGCTAGCTGCAGTGACTGTGAAGCATTCTATGTGGGGAAAATGCTCAACAGACTTAAAAGGAGGTTTTCAAGCAATTTTTCTGAAATTAGAGCTAAGAGCAAGAACACCACACTGGCTCAGCACCTGCAGCTATACAAAGGTCACACTGTTTTTAAATTTCAAATTATTGACCATGTGGACTTCTTGGAACTGGAAGGAGACATCCCTAATCTTTTAGAAAAAAAGTGAACTACTGTGGTTGCTGAAACTGGACTCTTTTAGAAAAACAGAGCTTACCAATTATTGCTCCATAAAAAGAATACTATATCTCAGAAAACTGCCCCACTCTTTAAAAGACTATTAAAAGACTGATATGGGACTGATTAATGTTGACATTACTTGCTTACATTGTGTTTAAAAACAAATATCAAATACTGTCTAGTTCTTTTAGCACTAACTTACAATGTTATACAGGACATACTTTAGGTGGCTCATGTATAAATTAATCATTTAATTAATGCTACTTTAGATTTTAAACTGAACATTTTTGTTACACTTTTTCCTTTTAGACAGTGAAGGTCTGATAGGGACACAATGTGCATGGGCCCAGTTTTCTTTCTTTTTCTGTTTTAAAGGTTGCAATTACTCAAGTGCACTCTTTCACACTCAAACCAAGTGTTTTCTTAGATGCCACACTTTAACAGATCCCCATGGCCTTAGTGCTTTTTTCAACATTTATCACTGTAATTCCAGCTTAGCAATTATTTTTATGTTTTTCATCCTACTTAGGTTTTCAGTTATATATCTATACAGATATTCTTTCATATTTTTTTTTGTTTTTGACACACAAACCTGACAAAGTATTTATCTGATTAGAAAGTGATCTTTGTTAAAAGTTGCATATTATAGCAATAACCCACACCTGGGTGTGGGTAATGTGGTTTGGTCCGAGGGGCAGCCCCAGAGGACCAAAACAAAGCAACCCGCGGTAAATTTAGCATTACCCACACCCAGAAGTGGTTATTGCTATTATACCATGACATTATTTAAGAAAAGAAACTAATACTTTTCTTAAATAATGGCATAGTATAATGCCTGTTTACTGCCCTTCCGCAGATGTCTGGCATCTGATGCACTGCGCCTGCACAGTACATCAGAGTTGTAGCAAGATCTCCGTTGTTAAATGAGTTTAACATAGCGAGACAGTTTTAAAATAAGCAACGGTCATCTCCGTTGCTTATTTTATGTTAAACTCATTTAACAAAATAAGCAACGGAGATCTCCGTTGCTTAGTTGTCTCGCTATGTTAAACCCATTTAACAGTTATACTAATGGAAAAGTCCGGGCGACCTTTTTCCATTAGTATAACTCGATTTACAATGGGCACGCTGGCCAATCAGCGTGCACGTTTTGGGGGGGGTCATGGTATAATTATTAATATTTATTCTGGTAGATCTTTTTGTTATGTCATTTTTTTTTTAGTTTTTTGTTAGTCATTTTTTTTAGTTAGTTGGATATTTGGTTAGCCTATACAAAGTGTTAATAAACTGGTCTTTGATTGTAATTTGTCTCTAGCTTTTCCATTTCAGTTTTAGGTAGCACAGTCTCTGCTTACACTATGGTGTTAATGGGGAATGGAGACTTGGCTAAAGGAATTATCTTAATGCTTTTATTGCTCTTAACAGAACCACCCTCTGTAACTACTCTCTTGTTCCAAACAACCTGATTATATAAAATAAGGAATGTGTTTGATGATCTTCATTATACTAAGCTATGATCGCTTGTTTGTGTGTTTTCAGTTAAGGATATTCCATTTTTAACTCAACTGTGGTCTACCTACTATTTTCCATTTAATTTTGTAGCACATATTTTACAGTTCGATTTTTATTATGTGAACTAAATGTATAACATGATTCAGGAAGTGAATATCACACCCACCAAACTGCAAAGTTTCTTCTTGGTTTGTGTGAATTATTAGAAATAAATATAAAGATTTTTTTGAATTTGGTGTCAATCTTCAAAACAAACAAAGGGTGTCATATACAACTTCCAGGAAAATTGTGATGTGAAAAACAAAAATAAGATGGAGGTGGTATGACTTTCACGACTACATGTTACTGGGTGGATCCATGGCACAAATTAAGTGTCAGTGGAAAAATATGAGAGACTTGAATGAGCATAAGAGTGGGCAGATTTTTTTGTGTAGAATGATAACAGACAAGTAAACTGTAAAAGCTGAAATGAGACTAAAACAGGAAGCAGAGTGAAGGTGTCAAGTATGCACAGTAGAAGTACCTGTCCCATGTTTTTTTCTGGAGAACAAAAGGGTTAAAGGATTTTGGAATTTAGCAGCTAGAGGTTCAAAATTCATAATTTTGAAAATATCACTATGAGAAAAGTACAGCTGTGTAAGTTGTACTTACCATAACATAGTTCATAGTTTAGTACCAAGCTAACTGCCCTTGCAAGCCATTTTAAGCTTAGCCAATTATCCCTTGTGAGACTCAAACCCTGCACCTTGTGTTTTTTGTAAGGCAAACACCTTAGCCATTAGGCCACCCTCCCAAACCCCTAGAACTCCATTCATAGCCTCCTTCTTAGCCATCCAGTATTCCTTCGTGGCCTAGTCTGTCTTTTCCATGTCCCACTTAGTCCTGCACTCATCCTTTCCTTTCCTTCCTCAGTCACCTCTTTTTAAGTACCTTATTTCTATCACTTGCTTGGCCACATATTTGTTCTGTAGTCATCCCACATGCTGTTTTGAGGTGCTGCCAATTTTCTTCGTCTAAATCTGTTTCTTCCTCTACTTGTCTTGTAATTGAGGGCTGAGTACTATCTTGTTCATTCTTACCTTTTTTAAATGTCTTCCATTAATGGGTGAATTTCAGATGGAAACATTCAGCATGATTTGGGGGAAAGACCCCCACAGAAGCACAAGTAGATAATGCAATGGCCGGAGATAATGCATTAGCCGGAGGTCAGGATCAAACCTTGTACCTTGACGTTTGAATTCCTCACTGCTGCAGTAGCCTTTGGCTATTTGGGATGTATCCTGTCTAGGATACAGCAAAAACTGGTCAGCTTCACAAAGTTCTGTCTTCCTTCCATGCCTTCACTCTGACTGCTGAAAAGACAACCCATTTGTAGAGGGAAATCAGCTGTCAGAGTGAAGGATACTTCAGAATTACTTCAGGACTTTCTTGCCCATAATAATAAAAGGAGCATTCTAATCCAGAAAGGAAAAAAACACATAATAGAAACAAAAAGTTTATATCCCAACCAAAAAAATATATACACCGGAGGAGTTGGCGGCTGGGTGCAGCTACTGCAGTAGTGAGGAATTCAAACATCTACTGTTATGGCAAGTACAACTTACACAGCTTTATTAAGCTCATCATTCTCACTGCTGTAGTAGCCTTTGGCCATTGGGGTTGATTACCAAAGTTTATTCAAGCTGGGAGGAGG
The DNA here is from genome assembly GCF_019279795.1 of Protopterus annectens. Classification (NCBI taxonomy): domain Eukaryota; kingdom Metazoa; phylum Chordata; order Ceratodontiformes; family Protopteridae; genus Protopterus; species Protopterus annectens. The sequence continues at coordinate 918,714,491 of NC_056745.1, read as the reverse complement.
AAGGTTATGGATCCAGAAGACCCTGGAAAAGGGTCTTCACAAAGCCAGACCTGGAAAAGGAATTCAGTTCATAATGCTTTATGAGAGTTTTTAGTTGCCTCTAGAGTGCTTCTAGAGTTCACCCTTTTCCAATATGCCATCAAAGAGAACAAGACTCTATCAGAATTTGCCTTAATTCTTCCTGGAATGTTTTACCATGGTGGGGATAACAAGAAAAGCTACATGATGGAACAACCAACTAGAATCATCTGAACTAACACAGGTTGTCATTTTCCAGTTCCATGCAAATAATTCCATAGCTGTAGAGCTTTCCTAAAGGACTCAGTACTGACAGGATAATATCAGAGTTGTAAAAGCATGACCAAAGTATACATAATCTATTCTTCCTGTCATTCATATTCTGAAAGTTATGATAGAGATGGATGGCAACATTCAGGGTATACTCTGGAAGCAGTAAGAGCAAATATGGGGGATTTTTTTCCTACAGATAACCTGATATGCATGGAAATGCAAAAGGGTTAACCCATGAGAATAACTGCAACTCAGACACTCTCTTGTAAATGTCAGAGCAATAACCCAGTTAGTCAACCAAAAACAGAATAGCGGGTTCAAACTTATACAGAAATAACTTTCACAGTCCAAAGTAAAGATACCAATTAAATGACATCTGAATAATATGTGACCTTATATGTCAACAGAACAAAATATTTGTAGAAAAGCTTGATCAAAGTCTGAAACAAAGAAGGGCATCCACAGGAAGACATGACTAAATGGATGACAAATACTTCTTGTTGAAGGAGTAAACAGGCCACAGAATAGTTGCTCACACGTTTGAGAACTAGTGATAATTCCAGATTAGGGCCCTGCTTATAACTGAGGTACCAACTACAAAATAATCTCCACTGATAAGATTTCCTAGTAGCATGATTTAAGGTGTCTAAAACATATTAGAATTGAATCATCCAGGCTGCCAGCTGAAGTTTGAGACTTGGGGGGGGATCAAACTCCTGTCTTATGTGAGTAGCTATAACCTGTGAGGAAGCTTGTGGTAATTACCTCTGGCCAATTACATAAGGAGGGAGAACCAATGCTGCCTGGGTTAACAATTTATGGAGAGTCCTTCTAAACCTTCAGAATGACCCTGGATATCAGTTGAAATGCATACAGGAATATTCCCAATCACAGGAATGAAAATACATCTGCTTTCAAGGCTTGCCTGCTAGGAGTCCTAGTGCAGACTTTACTAATTGCCTGTTTTGAAAGGAGGCAAACAGATCTATTTGAGGTGTTCTCCACAACTGTATCCATTCTCGAAGACCCCTCCTTATTCAATTTCCATTCAAGAGGGTCTGTCCTGGACCTGCTCATCTTGTCTCTCACTACATTTTGCTATGACAGTATGTAAGAAGTTTGGAGGGTTATACAATGCAGTAGACACAAGTCCCATGTCATCATAGTTCTCTGTGTCCTCACTAGAAAACAAATATTTACTTACCATAGCCTTAGATTTGTGTTGGCTTCTTCTGTCCTTCTCATCTGATGGGTTATCGGATCTTTATGGATCTGACATTGTCAACTTTTAGACCTTATCCAAGGCTTAGGTTCCTCCCATGCCCATAAATCTCCTCCATCATCACAGCACCTCATCTCAAGTTTACCTGACTACCTCAAGATGATTTCTTAACAATAAGACAAATAGACATGGAAAATATGGAAAACAAACATGCTGTCTGCAGCAGTGTGGTCAACCGAGAACCCAGAAACACTGACAATCTTGCAGGTGATAGAGGGAAGGAAAGTTGAGGACAACAGAGGAAGACAATGTGGATCTAGCATTATGGTAAGTACATAACTTTTACATCCAGTGTTGTTTCTTTCCATTCATCCTCAACAGATGGGACAAAGTTCCCAGCTACCAGAAACCCTGTGAGATCTAGTGGATGAATATTCCAGAGGATGGTGCAGCCAACTGAAGCCCATGATCTAGACTGCAAATTCAGTTTTTAGTGAGATACAAATGTGTGTGTACAGCAGACTAAGTGACAAAACCACAAACATCATTAATAGGAACTCTGGAAAAGAAAGCTATCAAAGTTGCAACTACTCCAGTGAAACGAGCTTTAGGATTGTTAGGCAATGATAACCCTTTAGCTTTGTAAACAAAGTAATATAATCAGATAGCCACCTATAAGGGTGACTTTGATAATGCCATTTCCTAACTTAACATGAGAGAAAGATAGAGTGTTGGTTTGTCTTCCTAAAATTCTTAGTGTAATGTAAGAATCTTAACTGATGATGAACATTCAACAACTGCAAATACACTCCCCTTCACTGGAAAAATTAGAAAGGAATGGTAAGTTAATGGTCTCTTTCAAGGTAAAATCCATAACTACCTTGGGAAGGAGGGAGGGTATAATTCATTCAAATAGACACCTTATCTTTGTGAAAAAATCAAACAAGATAGCTTGAAGGAAACAGACTGCAGTTCTGAAATCTTTTAAGCAGAGGTGACTGCCAACAGCTCTGCTATAGCAGCTAGTTCAAAAGGGATTTTTGTTAAGGACTGCAGTAGAAGGGTGATATCTCAAGGAGGAACACAGTCCAGCAGAGGAGGAAGAAAAGCACCCTTTAAGATTCCCACTCCTCTTTTCTTGATATACTGGAAATATTAGGGGTCAACCAAACACCTTAATAATGGGCGATTTCAACTACCTCACCATTAACTGGGGAAACTACTCAAAAATTCCAATGCCCTGGATCAACTTATCCACACCCCCACCAGGGGCAACAATATCCTATACCTAGTCATTACCAACATGAGTGACTGGTGTTCCACACCTGAAATCAACTCCTCGTTGGTCAGATCCAACCATAAGCTAATAACCCTAGATATCCGCATCCAGCCCCCACCCACCATTAGGGAAACCACAGTAAAAAATTTCTCCAAAGCCAACTTCATGCTTCTTAAGACAGAAGTGGCAAACTTCATGACACCCATGCAGATGAACAATACAGTTACGACTGCTGAATCCTACACAAATGCACTCTATAAGCACTTACACGAGTGCATGGATCGTGCTATCCCAAACAGAACCAAGACGCTATCCTCCAAAAAAAGGAAGCCAATCTGGTGGTCCCCCTGCCATAAACAAACTCTACAACAGAAGGAAGAAACTGTTGCAAAAGACAGTAAAATCTCATGACTGGAGGAGCTCCCTGGTCAGCCTCAGTAAGAAGCTGAGATCCCATATAAGATCCTCCAAAGCTAGCTATGAAAACAAAATCTCCACAGATTCTAAGGGCAACCACAAAGCATTCTATAGCTATGTCAAAAATCTCAATGGCAACACCCAGATCTGCTCTGAGTTACAGCACAACAGCATGAAAATTACAGAACCAACTGATATTGCCAACATCCTGGCAGATAGGTTCAGTGCTAACTTTACCCCCCTCTCAGCCCCTAAAGGGCCCATATCTATACAGGAAGAATGCAGAGTCCCTGTAATCACATATATGCAGGTAAAAGCTGCACTCTCTAAAACTAAAAACACAGCATCCATGAACTGGCTCCCCACCTAAGCACCATGTTCAATAATTGTCTAACATCAGGCTTTGTGCCCACTGAATGGCACACAGCAACAGTTATCCCACTTCACAAAGGGGGAGCCACCACTGATCCTGGGAAATATCACCCTATTAGCCTGATGAGCCTGGTCTGCAATGCCATGGAACATATCATTATGGAACTCATAAACAAAGACATTGGTAACCTCCAAACTCTGAACCCCATCCAGTTTAGGTTTGTGAAAGGCAGATCATGCCTTCTGAACCTGATTGACTTCTTTGAGACAGTCACCAAAGCCATAGATGAGGGTAAGGTGGTTCACACAGCCTATCTTGACCTCACCAAGGCTTTTAACACCACCCCCCATTCTGGAATTATAGCTAAACTCACTAAACTAGGTATAAATCCCTACGTCACAAGATGGGTTGCCAACTGGCTCACTGACAGAACCCACACTGTGAAAGTTGCAGACTCCAAATCTGACTTCAAACCAGTGACAAGTGGAGTACCACAGGGTTCAGTCCTGGGACCTCTCCTGTTTGGTATCTACTCCTCTGAAGTACAGGCTCACACAGAAGGCCTCTGGCTAACGAAGTTGGCAGATGACTGCAAACTAGGAGCCAAAGTCGAGAAGGACCTCACTGAGACAGATGCCTGGTGTCAAAGCCATGGCCTCAAGCTCAATGCCAAAAAGTGCACTGTCATCCCCTTTGGAAAAAACTCTGTACCCATGAACTACCACATAAATGGCAGTCTACTTAACGCTGAATGTGCGATAAGAGACCTTGGGACACAGGTGGACAGTAGTCTCTCCTTTGATAATCACATTGCCACAGTAGTCAGGAAATCCTTCTATGTGGCACATGTCATCACAAAAGGGTTCTCATCCAGTAAAAGAGAGGTCATTGTTCCCCTCTACTCAGCACCCATTAGACCCATTATAGAGTACAACACCCCTTTTGGAATGTACCTCACAAGACATCTGCAGCAGCTGGAAAGGCCAGAGAAGAACCTCACAAAGAGGATTACTGGCCTCAAACAGATGCTCTACACTGACCGTCTCAAAAAACTTAAACTTTACTCTGTAGCATATCGCCTACTCTGAGGAGATCTCTGCCCAACATATAAAGCTATGTTAAGCCCAGATCTGTTGAACATGCTACACCTTAAGAAATCCCAATCCCTCCGAGCTACACATTCTAGGGACCTAAACCTTGTCACCACAATAAGCAGGACGTGCTGGAGGGATAGATTCCTGTCCCAGAGACTTCCTATACTCTGGAACAAGCTACCCATCTATGTCAAGCAAAGTTCCTCATTAGCACCCTTCAAGAATAATCTTGATGAGTGGACGGGAAATAGGAAATACACCCCGGGGATCACTTCTGTGTCTCTGCTCAACAGGGGCACAGAAAATTAACTTTCTTGGGTGGTGTAAGCCAGGGAACCCTGTTGGCTAGGCTTACTTAGGCTCTTGGGCCAATAGCCTAGCACCTACCTATGAAGAAGGTTTTTGATAATATAAGTGAAGCAATAGGGGTATGATCCTCTCTCACATGAAAATTATTCAGCAGACATTTGAACCTTGACGGTAGAAAAAGTAGCCCCTTCCTGAAACACACTAGTAGTAGGTCAAAAATATAAGGGTGTGGGACTGAAAAGGGATATATAGCCCTGGAGGAAGCCCAAATAGAATATCTTTTCCACTTACTTTTGTACTTTTCTAGTAGAAGGTTTCTGAGAGGATGCCAAAATAAGAATAACAGGGAAAGAAAGCCTGGAATCTCTGTCCATCATCAGAACTGGAGAAACCATGCAGTTAATTTCCAGGCTTCGATGTCCAGGTGAGGCTTGATAGACTGATGAGAGATGAGGTCTGGAAGAAATTCCAGTGCCCAAAGAGGATGCAGGAAGTGAGGTCGTACCTGACGTGCCCAAAAGGGGGCAATATAAGGATCATTAATCACCTTACATCACATCATCATCTTCTTTTGGCTGTTCCCATTAGGGGTCGCCACAGCGGATCATCTGTTTCCATTTCTTCCTGTCCTCTGCATCTTGCTCTGTCACACCAACCATCTGCATGTACTCTCTCACCACATCCATAAACCTTATCTTAGGCCTTCTTCTTTTCCTGTTACCTGGTAGCTTCATCCTTAGCATCTTTTTCCCAATATACTCAGCATCCCTCCTCAGCACATGTCCAAACCAACATAATCCTGCCTCTCTGGCTTTGTCTCCAAACCTTCCAACCTGGGCTGACCCTCTAATATACTTATTCTTAATCCTGTCCACCCTCGTCACACCCAGTGCAAATCTTAACATCTTTAACTCTGCCACATCCAGCTCAAACTCCTGCCTTTTTGTCAATGACACTGTCTCCAACCCATATAACATAGCTGGTCTCACTACCCTCTTGTAGACCTTCCCTTTCACTCTTACTGGTACTCATCTGTCACAAATCACTCCTGACACTCTTCTCCATCCACTCCATCCTGCCTGTACTCTCTTCTTCACCTCTCTTCCACACTCACCATTACTCTGAACTATTGATTAAACTCATCCACCTTTGCCACCTCTACTCCTTGCATCCTCACCATTCCTCTATCATCCCTCTCATTCACACACATATATTCTGTCTTAGTCCTGCTGACCTTCATTCCTCTTCTCTCTAGAGCATATCTACATCCCTCCAGGGTCTCCTCCACCTGTTCCCTACTCTCACTACAGATCACAATGTCATCTGCAAACATCATAGTCCACGAGGACTCCTGTCTGATCTCGTCTGTTAACCTGTCCATCACCATTGCAAATAAGAAAGGGCTCAGAGCTGATCCTTGATGTAACCACACCTCCACCTTAAACGCATCCATAATTTCCACCGCAGACCTCAGCGCTGTTACACTACCCTCGTACATATCCTGTACCACTCTTACATACTTCTTTGACACTCCTGACTTCCTCATACAATACCACAACTCCTCTCTAGGCACCCTGTCATATGCTTTCTCTAAGTCTACAAAAACACAATACAACTCCTTCTGATCTTCTATGTACTTCTTCATCAACACTCTCAGAGTAAACATCGCATCTGTAGTGCTCTTTCCCGGCATGAAACCATACTGTTGATCACTAATCATCACATGACTTTCTGAAATTTCAGCATGAGGGGAGTGGGATGATAAGCATATAGGAAGCATGGGGGCCAAGTGTGGACAACAGTGCCCCTTGGTGACTCTCCCTTCTCATGAATCAGGGCAAATGAGCTGCTGCATTTTGAGATGAATAAAGCTGCAAACAGGTTGCAACATGCCTGACCACAGCAGCTGAAGATCTGGGCAGGCACTGGTGACACCACTCATGAGGCAGAAGAATGGGCCTACTGAGCCTTTCTGCTAAAACACCATCTTTCCCAAGGATATGCATTGCTGCTAGAAAACAGAAGGAAGCCATTGTCCACTGCCAGTCCCTCGTGGCTTCTCAACATAATGGGTACAGGGAACATCCACTTGTTTGCTGATGTACCAGACCACTGATATGTCTGAATCAAAATCACACTCAGCAATGCAAGGACAGCCATCATTTCAAGAACCCTGCTGTAAAAGACTGGCTTCTATGGAAGCCCATGGGCCTTGTCTCATCCTTCCCTCAAAATGCCCCACACTTCAGAAAGGAAGCATCTATATTATATTGCCCTACTGACCACAGTAACTAAAGAAGTGACCTAGAGAGACCAACCACTATATACTGAACATGTAGCCTGCATACCTTCATGAGACTGTTAGAGAAATACATAGGTTATGAACAGCACAGACAACTGAACTGCAAGTCCACCAACACTGTCATGTAGAATATGACATGAGGGACATGAGTTAAAGAGGCTGCCATGGACACTAGGAGATGGAAAACATATATGGCTGGGGGTTTATGATGTGAAAAACCTTGTGAAGCTTGGTGCTGCAGAGTAAAGATCTTTGACTCCAGGAATCTAGCTATCTGTAGGGTCATATTCAGGTGACATCCTTTCAATTCCATCATCTGAACAGAAGTTAGCTTGGACTTGTCCATGATAACTGTGATCCCTAGAGAGTTACATAGCTGGAGCAAGGTGTCCCTGGCTTGAACTAGTAGATCCCTGGTGGCAGCAGCTATGAGCCAGTTATCTAAATATGTGAATGCTTGGAACCTTCACAGTCTAAGATGAGATGCAACCACTGCCATGCATTTGAACACCTTGGGGGATCTGTGGCAAGACCAGAGGGCAGTGTTCTGAACTGTAAATGATTTGCACCCAGCCAAAAGTGGAGAAACCTTCTGGAAAGCCTTCATGTGGTAGCAGACTTCCTTAATGTCCACCAAGCATATCCAGTTGTCCTTATTTAGAAGAGACAAAATGGACTGAATTATGACCATACAAAATTAATTTAGGTGGTTAAGCTCCAAAATGGGCCTGAGGTGTTTCCCTTTGGAACCAAAAAGAATCATAAATAGATTCCAGATCTTTGCTGGTTTAGTAGGACCTCTTAAATGACTCACTCGTCTAGCAGCTTTATGATTTCTTGGGCTGCCACTTTCCTCTATGGGAGTGGAGCATCAGGAAGTCTTTTTAAGTTTAGGGGTAGGGAGAGAAAGGGAATGATGTAGCCTCTGGTTATTATTCTCTGCACCTACAAGCCATGGGTGATAGCTGTCTAGCCTATAAGTTTTAGAAGTATGCTCCCCCAGCATCCATAGTGCAGCAGTCAGACAAACCTACAGGACAGCTGCAAGGTTTTGCTGGTGAAGAGACTTTGTAATGCTTGGTTATGTGGACTACACCTATCACAGGGGTAACATCCATTGTTGTTTTTACCCCCCCCCCCTGTGCATATGGGAGGTCTATCGCCAGAAGTGTCATGCATAAAACCCTGTTATTTTACAGAACCAAAGCCTCTTGCCACCCTTTTGGTTCCTGGAGAAAGTCCTTTGGGGTAGAAAAGCAAATCCTAGTGGCAAGACAAGTTCCTGCCATCCTGCTCACTTCTGGAAAGCATTTCTTTAACCTTAGACCCAAAGAGAGTGGACTCATCTTAAGGGTCTTTTAAGAAGAATGCCTTGACGTTCTCTGCAAAGTTACAGAGATGCATCCAAGCATAACAACGAATGGCAATTTCAATGCCTGATGATCTAAAAGTGCCATCCAATGTGTTGGAAAATAAGCACATGGGCACATCTAAAAGAGAATGTAGAGTAGCCAACTGAGTCCACAGGTTTATGGGATTTTGCAGTTAAGAATCCCTAGATGGACTTTCTTTAATAAGAGCTCTCAGACAGTGCAGCAAATAAGCTAAATAATTCTGTGCCCTTAAAGCAAAAGTCTTTGAAGAGTGAACCTGCTTCCAAACCTGTCCAATGTGCTAGAATCCCTGTTAGGGTGATGGACAGTACAGCCCTCTTCTGAAAGCTCGCTCTTTGTGGTCACTGCCACCATAATCAAATTTACAGCAGTGCCCTTGCTCCAGTGTAGCCAGTCTTAAAGAGACACCAAAATTTTGTCTAGTTTTCAGGGAAAGGGTTTTACTACATTCAATTTCTTCCAAGCCTGCTGAGACAAAGTTTTTTGGCAGGAGGGACTACTTAGGAAGTAGATGGACCAGCTGTAAAGGCCTTGAGAAATACTGATTCCTCCTGGAAGGGAGCATCAGTGGACCATCTCCTCACTGTCCCAACATTTCCAAACTGTCTCTGAAGTAGATGTCTTTCAGGTAGGATCTAGAGGAACCCTCCCCTTCCTCGAAATTGGTATCCTCTGCGTGAGGCTCCTGGGGAGTCAATATGCCTCCTTTTGCAAGTGTGATTCTTGGGTACTTCTGTAATGGGAAGCTCTAGTAAAGACTCAAAAGCAGATGCGGGATCCACAATTTGAACTATACCAATACTTCTCAATGTTGGTTGCCCAGTGGGAACAGCAGGAGGAGGAGGGACCATAGAGACAACCGGCCTTTGATATTGTTTCTCACCCTTTACTTCTGTCTACGCTATCCAATCTCAACCTCTCTAAACCCTGTCTTGACTGGTTCACAAGTTACCTCCAATACACAGAAATCAGTCAGATGGCTCACTTTCTGTTCATCCTTCTTATCCATTAAAACTTGTGTCCCCACAAGGCTCCATTCTCGGACCTCTACTTTTCAACATCTTCACCAGTGACCTCCATGAAAAATCATTTAATGCAAATGTGCTGATGGCTGCTGTTTGCTTGTTGTGTTTGCTGAAACAAAGGTCCAATTAATGACTAAACTGCAGACTATTAACCTTTTTAGCAGTATATTATCTTTCTTGCACAGTACTAATAAAATAACTTGTCTATATAACAGATGACACATACAGTACTGTACAGTTTACAGCTTTACTGTTTCAGGTTAAACTTTTTAAACAGCACAGATGATCTCCAGTAAACAGATCTAACATCATACACTTTTAATGTCCTTTTTATATGTTCTACTGTACCATCCGGATCTTGTCCATGAAAGAGTATGTTATTGTTTAATACCTTTGGAATTTGCAGTCTGTTACTTTGGTATTTTCTGATGTCATCTGTTTCAAGGTGAATAACTTTTAGGAGTTGTTTTTGTTCCTATCTCCGATCTGATAGGCAGTCTTGCAACTGGGTCTCAGGAATTTCTTATCAGTATTTTTCTTGACTTTGTACCAGACACGGGTACATACAGCTGAAAGCCTTTTTTACTTGAATTAAGGAGATATCCTTCTCAGCATTTTTCTTCAAGCTGTAACAGACCATGAACATTCATGTTACACTACAGCTGGATGCAGTTTTTTTACTTGATTTTTAGCTAAGAACAGTTTAAACCTTAAAAAACACACACACATATATATATATATATATATATAGAGAGAGAGAGAGAGAGAGATAATAGCAAACAGAAATATGCATCCATTTGACTACATTTTCCTACATATATTATAGGAAACAGAAGTGTACATGCATCTAACTAGCTAACAGAAGTGTATATGCATTTAACTAGCAAGCAGAAATGTACATGCACTTAACTAGCTACATTTTTCTACATATATTTTAGCAAACAGAAGTGTACATGGATTTATAAATCTCAATCTCTCTCTCTCTCTATATATATATATATATATATATATATATATATATATATACACATATACATATATATATATATATATAATATATATATATATATATATATATATATATATATATATATATATATATATATATATATATATATATATATATATATATGTATTTATATGGGTCTACCTGATAACGCCGAAAGCTGAGAAGAATGACAATGAGATGACAGATACTGAAAGATTGACAACGGAGAAGAACGAAAGTTGAAAATTTTGATGCTGAGAACACCGACATGTTAAGGTAAGTGTGTGATAGGGACGGACGTTAGGGTCAGGGTGCGGGTAAATTAAGTGTGTGATAGTGACAGACCTAAGGGTTAGCAGCAGATTAAGTGAGTTAGGGTTAAGGTGTGGGTAAGGTAAGTGTGCGATAGTGACACACCTTAGGATTAGGGTTAAAGTTAGTGCATAGATAGTTGTGTATGTAAGGTTTAGTGTAGGTTTGTAAGGTTGTTGGTGTGCTTGTGTTGTGTGTGTGTGTTTTTCGGAAAAGGTATTTGTTTTGTTGATTGCAGGGATTGTGGTTTGTCGGGCATGTAAAGTTTTGTGTTTTTGAACTTTCGGTTTTGTGGTGTCGGTTATGTCGTTGTCGGTGTTTTGGCGTGTCGGCGTTATCAGGTAGACCCATATATATATATATATATATATATATATATATATATATATTCAAATTTTCCCCATGATGTTCTTATTTTGCTTATTGCAGACACTGTAAAAAATATTTTTTTTCTCTGAACTATATGTGTAACTTTTTTTAATGTTAAATACTTTTAATGATCGATGCTCAATGTTTAATGTATTTCACTTGGAGCTTTTCTCCCCAGGCCTCTGCTGAAAATGGACATAAATCCAGTTGGACCAGCCCGGTCAACAAATGTAGAATAAAAAATAATATATATATATATATATATATATATATATATATATATATATATATATATATATACACACATACATACACATATATCTAACAGTTCTTTCTTTTTGTTTTGAAACACATTGGGAAACAAAACCTTTAGTTTTCTTTTGATACAGCAAGTTAAAACACAAGTTTATATTGTTAATACAATGATAACAAGCACTATTACTAAAACTGGATGAATGATTCAGTCTAATAACTTTTTTAAACCATTTTGTGAAAATGTCCCACCTATTATGAGTTGTATCTTGCAATTGCTAAATTAACATATTTGCTTTTATTTATGACTTTATGTAATGATTTTAATGGAAATTTTACATTAATTATTGACAATGTCTGTGGATTTTATTGCAAAGGCATTGCAGCCTGGTTTTCTGGAATAAACACGCATCATAAATGTTAAGCTTTGATTTGTTACTATACATACAAATGAACTGAGGAGCAATTTCTGTGAACAATTTAAAACTTGACAGCAAAATTGTTTATACAAATTTACAGAGTGTTGTAGAAAACATCGTTTCTACACAAAATGTTGTTTACATATTAAACCATTTACTGTACAGCATACACTTGCTTGTACAGAATGTTTTTTTGCATTTGTACATACATGGACTGTAATGTGCATACATGGGCTGCAATGTACACTCAGTCCAGTTTACAAACTTAGTATTAAACTGATGCCTGCTAATTAAACATTACTGAAACATTCGATCTACCAAACTGAAGCAAACAACACCTTAAATGCAAAACAAATAGACGGTTCCATTACTGAAACATTAAAATGTATTCATGGTATTTTTGTCTCACTACCTTACATGTTGATGGTATCCTAATTACTTGATGACAATAAAAAGGCAAGGTTGTCTTTTAATAATTACTGAATCATTAACACAGACCAATATGTTTTTTCTTGTACATTTATTTTAGTCCCTTCTGCAGTACTGTTTACACAGTCAAACTGAAAAAGAGTGCCCTCCCCCTGTAGTATGCAGCATTTTATTGCAGTATTGTTTATTTGCTTCATGCTGTGAGAACTGAATGTATGCCTGCCCCCTGGCTGGTACCAGTCTGTGTTACTCTGGCCTAAGGAAAGATTTTCTTTGCTGAATTTTTAACAGATTACACATTTGCTTTATTAGGTCACTGACAAACTGTGGACCACTGTCTGATTTGTTCATTTTTGGCCATCCCCAATGACAGAAAATATTTTTTTCATAAAGCTTTTGCTGTCACAGTTTTAGTAGGAACTGGCTCCACTCATTTTGAAAAGACATCCACTACTACTAGTAGGTATCTGTACCCTCCCCTTTGTTGTTGGCAAGGCACCTACATTCATTTATTTGAACTACATACCATAGCCCATCTACTGGCAGTACTTGGTATAACCGTGTTTTTTTTTTTTTTTTACTTTTAGCATTTACCTACAAAACAGATTATTAATGACATGCATGCACAATTGTGACATTTTATTACAATTACCAAATAGGGGCTCTACAGATTCTCATCCTTTTTGCTTAGTGCTGCACTTGAACACTTAATTATGTTTCCGCAACAATAATGTTTTAGAAAGACGCAAGTCACCTGACCTTGCAACCAGTCTTGTTTTTGACCTTGTAAATTTCAGTACCAGTAACATTTTATCTCACCAACATTCCTTGTAACTACCCATCCAGCCTGGGAAGATTTCAGCTCACACAAACCAAAATCTCTTTTTTTCCCCATTCTAGGCATTCCAGACTCTGTAGACCATAGTACATCCCTTAACCCCTTCAACACTTTCTTTGCCTTCAGTCATCTGTTAATACATTTGCAACCTGATATTAAAATGCAGTTGTAAAACACTTAGAATTATAATAAGTATTTCTAATTTGCATAACTATGCATACATTTTAAACGTGGGTTTTTTGTAGTATTATGTAGTCGGTACAACTTTATATTAGTAATATTACTTCTGTATACTTTTTTGCTACTCCTGGTGCTATTATACAATTACAAAATAAGGTAAAAAAACAAAGATATTGGCTTAACTAACACACTTATAAAACTAATGATATTTACATTGGCTGTTGTCTGCTTTTTGCTCTTCTGCATTTTAAACAGATTTACTTTAGGTGAAAAGAAAATACATGCATGTCAATCTTGTAACTTCAGATCTTTACTGATTTTAACTATTCTCATTTGATTTTTACACACTAGAACTGTTATGTTACTTGAAATGGTGATTTTGAAATTACCCAACAGCTTAGCTATGAGAGGCTGCAACAATGTATATGTCATAAGAATGTCAGTTATACGTAATACTTTACTGTTTAACTCATAAGTGCGTTGCTTTAACTGAATGAAAGTTTTAAAACATTTGGGAATCATTTGTTTATACATTAGATCCTGCTGTATACCCTAACCATTTTCCAAATGTAGAGTAGAGTGTTGTAAATTATTGTTGTCAGTGTAGCTAATTGCTGTTCCTTTAACTCTTTACTAACATGATTATTTTTGTTTTGTGATCTGGATGGGCTGTCTGATATTTCTCAGTATTCTGTTCTGCTGACTTTAAAACTCTTATGCACTTCTGAAAAAATGTTTGTACATGTCTAAACTTTCTGTACTCACTCTGTCTCTTAGAAGTTTATTAAATTCTGCCAGTTCACAATGAGCCTTGTCTGTTTTTATCTGTTTTGTACTGTGCAGTGGCTTTATGCCACTTTTGTCTAAAGGGTGTAACAAGATGTACAGAAGATTCTGTCAATAACAGATTTGACTGCTGTTGTAACTCTGAAATTAACATTTTACATGTGGTGACAGGACATAGCTATTTAACATCTGGAAATAATGCAAGTATATGACCCTTATCTGATTGTTTATGATTAGCAGTCTGAACTGTACTTTTATGACATTGCATACAGAAAGCAGTTTCATATGACTTGCACAATAAACAATTACTGTCATACCAACCATGTTTCTGTTTAAGATACCAGTCAAACGTAATCCATTTACATAATTCCTATCAACTTGCCCTAATAAGGTTTTACATTTACTAATATGTTGCCCATACCAATTTCATAATCTCTCTCAAATTTTATCTGGTCTGTCTGACACATTAAAAGTAAAGTTCTGTTTACACTTTTTACTAGCCTGATTAATGGCATCATTGCTGTTAGGTAATACAACAAAAATTTTCTTACCAAATTTCACACAAACACAGTTGGCCAATCCAATCACTGTAGATGGTTTGAAAACTTATGTAGTTACTTGAAAAGCTGGTGAGACAAAGCTGGCAGTTGCAGATTTGAACTTGAAAATTCACCGACCTGCAGAATTTATGGCACTGCTTATTGTCTGCACAGCAATCTCACTCCAGATTCAAACGTCTGGGAAACTGTACTGCTGCAAAAAGTACAGTTGTGTACACTTACCATAAATGTCATCACTGTAGAGTTCTTCCTGCCAGCATGCAGTCCTCGGTCGGCCAGAATGCCAAAGTATGGGTCCGGCGTCGGCTGTTCAGCAATGCTCCCTGACATCAGAGTGCTAGGAGTACAAAGCTGCCAGCCGACGCCATGTTCTCCAGTTTTTCTTGCCCCAGATGTCAGGTGCCCAAAAGTGAAAGCTAATAGTAAAACAAAAATGTAACATACAACAAACCCCATACCCTGTAGCAAATACACCTCAGAAGAAGGGTGAAGTAGGAAACCACACTAGTGAAAGTATAAGAGGGGACAGGAGGGAGGGTAACCCAGACTGCAACAGTGAAGATACTCGAACATCTACATTTATGGTAAGTGTACACAACTGTACTATGTTCATCGTGTTTCACTGTTGCAGTCATCACTGTAGGGTTGAATCCCAAAGCTGAGATAAAGGGTGGTGGTTATTGAGTAGAAGGGGCAGCTAGAAGGCCCTGCAAGACTGCAGAAGCAAAGCCTGCCCTAGACTTAGAGTAAAGACGGAGATTGTAGTGCTTAGAGAAAGTATGCACTGAACTCCAAGTTGCAGCTTCCAAAATATCTTTGGTAGGTACTCCCCTGAGAAAGGCAGCTGAAGTAGCAGCAGCTCTGGTAGAGTGAGTCCTAATTTTTCCTGGGATCTGCTTTCCATGATAAGAGTAACAAAATCTGATTCCATGAGCAATCCATTTAGAAATGGTCTGTTTTGAAATTGCTTTGCCTTGGGAGTTTGTTGCATAAAAAACAAACAGTTGCTCTGTTTTCCTGATATCCTTGGTTCTGTCCAGGTAAAAATGAAGTTGTCTGTGTACATCCAAGAAATGCAAGATCCTTTCCCCTTTATTTTGTGGATTAGTGAAAAAAGTTGGCAGGTGAATAGTTTGATTTAAAGCCACTTTGGAAACCACTTTAGGCATGAAAGTAGGATTAGTCCTTAAAGACACCCTATCTTGGTGAAAAATAATATAAGGTTCCACAGCCATGAGTGCTTGTAACTCCGAGACTCTCCTGGCTGAAGTGAAAGCCAATAGGATAGCTGTCTTCCATGATAAATACTTAATATCAGATGTGGCAGCAGGCTCAAAAGGAGGCAGAGTGAGTTTTTCCAGAACATAGTTGAGGTCCCAGGCAGGTATGGGTGGTGTCCTAGGGGGCCTTAAATTCTTTGCTCCTCTGAGATATTGTTTCAGAAGTGGATGCGAAAAGATTGGAGGATCTGTATTGTAATGTGCAGAGATAGCTGAGGAATGTATTTTTATGGAGGAGAAGGATAAACCCTTATATAGCATGTCTGTCAGGTAAAGTAAAATCAGTGGGATATTAGGAATGAGAGGATCTGAATCCTGAGCATGCATCCATGTGCAAAATCTCTTCCATTTACCTGCATAAGATTTTCTAGTGCTAGGTCATCTGGCTTCTAAGATGACATCCATGACCTGTTTGGGTAGGAAAGGATTAATCATAGACCCTGAATTCGCCAGGCAGCCAGGCTGAGAGTTTTGACATGAGAGTGCAGAATCTGGCCCTGGTGTTGGGACAAAAGATTTGGAATCTGACGTAAAATCCAAGGAGGCTCCTGGGATAGATTCATCAGTGTTAGTACCAAAATTGACAAGGCCAATTTGGGGCCAGTAAAATCATCATCTTGGGCTTGTCCTGCTTGATGTTTAATAACACCCGTGGAAGAAGAGGTAGTGGCGGAAAGGCATACCTCGAGAGGTTTCTCCAACTGAATGATAGTGCATCCACTTTCCATGCTAGTTTGTGAACTGTCCTTGTGCAAAAAATCTGTAACTGGTGGTTGAGGGAGGATGCAAATAGATCTATGTCCGGGCAGCCCCAGGCTTCTGTAATCATCTTGAATGTTTGGGTGTCTAGCATCCACTCGTGTGGGTCTGACAGGTTCCTGCTCAGGCTGTCTGCCAGAATATTTTGCTTCCCTGGCAGGAACTGAGCTTGTAGATCCACTTTGCAAGCTAGAGCTGTGTTCCATAGAGTCATGGCTAGTCTGCAAAGGGGGTAGGAGTGTGAACCCTCTTGCTTGTTTATGTACCACATAACTGTGGCGTTGTCTGTCCGTATCAGTAGTTGTCCTGGTTGTAGAAGATCCCTGAAAGCCAAGAGGGCATTCTGTACAGCTAACATCTCTTTTAAATTGATATGTAGGTGCTTCTGATCCTCTGTCCAAAAACCTTGCAGACCTTTTCCCTGCAAGTGAGCTCCCCATGCCTAATCAGGGGCATCCGTGGTTAACACTTGGCTGGCTAGAGGCAGATTGAAGGTTTTCCCTTTGTTGTGAAGACATGCCATGGTCCACCAATGGAATTCCTTTTGTAGGCAAGGCAAGACAGCAATCTGTGTGTCTAGACTGTGGCAATGCTGGGACCATACACTTTTTAGGTACCATTGTATTTTTCTCATATGTAGTCTTGCATTTGGTATGAGAAGGATGCAGGAGACCATGTAACCCAAAGCCTGCAGGAATTTCCTTGCAGTTACCTGAGTTATTGACACCAAGGTTTTGAAAGTTGAAGCCAGCTGTAGTTGTTTTTCGGATGTCAGGAATGCCATCTGGGTTGCTGTGTTTAGAAGAGCACCCAGAAAAGTTATCTGTTGTGTGGGTGCCAAATTTGAGTTTTTTATGTTCACAGTGAATCCCAGGTGCTTGAGAAGATTTTGAACAAATTCCAGGTGCTGGAGTAAGACATTCTTGCTGTCTGCTTGAATAAGGCAGTCATCCAGATAAGGGTACATTTGAATTCCCTTGAGTCTGCAATAAGCTACTACTGGTGCCAGGCACTTGGTGAAGACCCTGGGTGCAGTAGACAAGCCAAAGGGCAGCGCAGAGAATTGGTAATGTTTCAAGCCGGCCTTGAATCTGAGGTATTTTCTGCACTCCTGTCTGATAGGGATGTGTAGGTAAGCCTCCTTTAAATCCAATGTCACCATCCATGCATTTTTGCTCAACATTGGCAGGAGCTGCTGCAGAGTAAGCATCTTGAACTTTGGTATCTCTAGGAAAGTATTTAAGGCTGACAGATCCAGGATGGGTCTCCATGAATTTTGCTTTCTGGGAACTAGAAAGAGCCTTGAGTAAAAGCCTTGCCCCATCTCTGATTGTGGAACCAGTTCTATGGCCCTCATAGCCATGAGGGATCCCACCTGGTTTAATGCCTCTGACCATTGGTGTTTTGGTAGGTCTGGCCATCCGTTTGGTCTTGGCAAGGTATGAAAGTGGAATTTGTAACCTCTTGAAACTACATCCAGAACCCACTTGTCTTGGGTTATGTAAGTCCAATTTTGTTGAAAAAGAGAGTTTTCCTCCTAGAGGGGCTTCCAGGAGAGAAGTTCCTGGAGCCATGCAGGGGGAGTCATTGAGCCTGTTTTCTATAAGATTGAGGTCTGTCCTCTCCACCCCTGGGGGTGGAAGCACTCCACTGTCTAGGTCTGTAAGAGGTCTGTGCTTGGGCCCTCCCTCTGGAGCGCCTATATCTACCCCTCTGAGGCCTGTCCGAACTGGGAAAGGACCAATTTTTAGTTGGTCAATTTCTGCTAAATATAGGGGGCTGAACTTGTAAGAAATCCTTAACCGTTTGCATGGATTTTGCCTTATCCTCCATTTTCTTTATCACCTCTTCAGCTTTAGACCCAAACAAAACATTATGCTGAACAGGAGCATCCAGTAACTTTGCTTTCACTTGATCAGGTAAGTTTTGTTCCTTTAACCAAGCATGCCTTCTAATGACTGTGCCAGAGGCAGCCGCCCTGCAAGAAGCCTCCAAGGCATCAAAACCACAGTGTAAACCATGCTTCCCCACTTGTTCAGTAGCATGCATCAAACTGTGCAATTCCTTATTATCTGCACATGCAGAAATGGTACCTAGTTTTTGTTTCATAACAGACAGTAGAAATTGCTGATATTTTAGCATATAAATTGACAATTTAAAGCCCTAATAGATAAAGTAGCAGAAGTGTACAGTTTTTTGCCCCATCTCTCCAAAGCTCTAGAATCCTTATGTTGGGATAGGATTTTTAGCAGAGGCAGCCTTAACCCCCTTAGGACCCTGAGAAATGGTTTCTGGATCAGCAGTAAGATTTTTGTAAAGGAACTGGTGGGAGTCAAGAACCCTGTAATATCTGTCGGGCTTAGCAGGGGCTGGAGGAAAGGAGTCAGGAGTTAAATTAGCCTCAGAAAAGGAATCATCCACAATATCCAAAATAGGAGGAATAGCCAAGGGTCTATGCTGGGGAAGAAGAAGGAAATCCCTGAGCCTTCTCTTAGATTCCGAGTACTCCTGTCCTTCCCAGTGAAAATGTTCCCTCATGTCATGTAAAGTTTTCCCAAAAGAAAAATCCTCAGGGGGAGAAGCTGATGGAATGGATTCCTCAGCATCAGAATCCTCATAAGGAGGGAAAGTGTATTCCTGTTCAGAGGAAGACACTGAAGAAATAGATGCCTGATCAGAAGATTCATAATCCAACTCTTGCCTTGGCCTTTTGTCTGGAGGGGGATGAGTACCCCTAATCATTGTTAGTAAGTCCTCCGCCATTTTAAGTAACTGTTTCTGAGATTTGGGTCCCGGAACAGAAAAGGCCTGGGCTGGTGTCTTAGATTTAGAAGGAGTCTTTGCCTTTGTCTTTGGCTTTGCCTTTATCAGAAGCTGTGTAGGCCTGAAAACCCCCTTGGAAGCCAGTACCTGCAGAGCGGCTCCGGACCCATCCGAGGGAGCATTGTCCGAAGGTCCTGCAGCTGGAGTGCTCAAAGGCCTAGTTGGCTCCTCGTGGGAGTCCGTTTCGGCAATTGGCTCTGAAATGGCCAATGACAGGGGCTGTGAAAGTGCCTCACTGACGATGGCCGAACCTGTAGCTGGCTCTGCTTGCAAAACGTAGTCTGATTTGGACCTCGGAGGCCTGTCCTTATCCTTGCGTCGTTTGTGAACTCCGGTAGTCGGAAGCGTGTCCGATGACATTTTATAATTAAATCACCTACCAAAGTAGTGAAAAGCAAAATCATACCTCCACTTAATCATACGTTGGTTAAATCTAGCACAAAACCGACAACTAGCTACTTCGTGGTCAGGGCCTAAACAAGGAATACAGTAAGAATGGAAATCCTTATGAGGTTATTTGCTTCCCACAAGAAATTCAGTTATTAACTTTTTCTGACATCGGTCTGGAGCAAGAAAAAAGTTTCCCCAACAAGGTACTTAGCTTTGAGAAGAAGAAGTAAGTCTTCGGACTGAAGCACGAAAAAATATCAGAAGTCAGCCGACCGGCACTTGCAAACTGCTTTCACTGCACGGCAAGAAAGACTGGAGAACATGGCGTCGGCTGGCAGCTTTGTACTCCTAGCGCTCTGATGTCAGGGAGCATGGCTGAACAGCCGACGCCGGACCCAGACTTTGGCATCCTGGCCGATCGAGGACTGCCTGCCGGCAGGAAGAACCCTACAGTGATGACTGCAACAGTGAAACACGATGAACATCTGTGGAAACTGAAGTGCTCCTATTCAGGACTCAATCACATATAAAAATGTTAGTTACTACACTTTTACTGAAGTGACCTTATACAAGGCACCACTCCAACTGTGTTCAAATACAGGCTAGGCTCACCACTGAAAAATTATTTAATACAAAGGTGCTGATGTCTGCTGTTTGCTTGTTGTGCTTGCCGAAACAAAGGTCTGATTAATGACTAAACTTTGCAGACTATTAACCTTTTTAGCAGTATATTATCTTTCTTGTGCAGTACTAATAAAATAACTTGTCTATATAACAGATGACACAAACATACAGTTTACAGCTTTACTGTTTCAGGTTAAACTTTTTAAACAGCATGGATGAGGATCTCCAGGTTACAGATCTAACAAAAAATCAAATCTAACATCATACACTTTTAATGTCCTTTTTATAAGTTCTTCTGTACCATCTGGATCTTGTCCATGAAACAGTAGGTTGTTGTTTAATACCTTTGGAATTTGGACTCTTGTTACATTGGTATTTTTTGATGTCATTTGTTTCAAGGTGCATAACTTTTAGGAGGTGTTTTTGTTCCCATCTCCGATCTGGTAGAGAGTTTTTTATCTGGATCTCAGGAATTTATCATCAGTACTTTTCCTTAACTTTGTACCAGACACTGTTACATAAAGCTGGATGCCTTTTTTACTTGAATTAAGGAGTTATCCTTATTAGCATGTTTTTTCAAGCTGTACCAGACCATGAACATTCATGTTACATTACAGCTGGATGCCGTTTTTTTTACTTGATTTTTAGCTAAGAACAGTTTAACCCTTTAATGTGTGTGTGTGTGTGTGTGTGTGTGTGTGTGTGTGTGTGTGTGTGTGTGTGTGTGTGTGTGTGTGTATACATACATATACAAGTAGCAAACAGAAATATGCATGCATCTGCCTATATTTTCCTACAAATATAGCAAACAGAAGTGTACATGCATTTAACTTGCAAACAGAGGTGTACATGCACTTAACTAGCTATATTTTTCTACATATATTTTACTAAACAGAAGTGTACATGAATTTACAAATCCGTAAATATATATAACACTCCATACTGCCAGCAGACAATCCCCCCTTATTCAATATGCAGATGATTCGACACTCCTTACCATCTCAAACACCATTTCTGACCTCCACACACATACCCAAACTTCTTTCCGCTCCATTAAAAATGGCTCTCTGACAATCAGCTCATCTTAAATAAAAAATAAATAAATAAACTTCTACTATTCCTGCCTCGACCTCTAGCTCACTATAAATCTGCCTTTATCATTACTTCCCACGATATGCCCACCATCAAAGCGGAACCTCACACTAAACTTTTAGGTACCATTATTGACAACAAACTTAAATTCAACCTTCACATCCAACAAAGCATTAAAACAAAAAGCCAAAAACAAGGAAGTTCCCATTTCTGTATAATAATCCTAACCTCTGACACTAAACTCTCCCTAGCTCAAGCACTCCTCCACCCCTCCCTTCTCTATGCAGCTCCAATCTTTAATAATATCCAATCAACACTTTTATCTAAGTTAGAAGAAACATATCACAAAAACTGCTCAATTTGCTACTAACCTACCATATAAATCACACCACTGCCTTGCTCCCAACACAGTCCAATGGCTAGAATCTCCCCAACTACTCCAATTGACTCAGTTTCAAATCCTACACTCCATTCTATACAAATCCACATCCTGCCCCTCCCTATCCTCCCTTGTCACTTATTATACTCCCAATCAATCTTTCCACACATCCAGTTAGCAACTCCTTGCCATCTATAAACTCTGCAAAAACATAGGAAAACTACTCGACAAACACAGTGTATCCCAGGCCTGGAATAAACTCCCCTCATCCATAAGAACCAACCCCCTTCACTTCAAAAAAGAGCTA
Source organism: Protopterus annectens (assembly GCF_019279795.1). NCBI lineage: Eukaryota > Metazoa > Chordata > Ceratodontiformes > Protopteridae > Protopterus > Protopterus annectens. Next base: position 918,691,998 of record NC_056745.1, on the reverse strand, counting down.
AAACAATATCTACTTGACTCTAGGACCTGTCACTGTCATGACCCTACCCAATCCTTTCCACACCCTCTTTTGCCAACTGTACCCTGCACAGTATTCTCCAACTCCCTTATTATATACACTATCTGTTCTGTCTATTCTCTCTACTCCTCATATCATACCACAACAACCCATGTAAATATGTATACACTATGCCTCACCTAACCATCTTCTGTACACTTAACTAAACCTCACTTTTACTATCTTCTTGTTCCAATACATCTCTGTTAAAACTACTTTCATATATTTCCTACCTCCTGCATTTTATAAAAAAAACCCCGCACTTATACATTTTGTATGCATCCCGTTTTTTTCATTGCTATTTTAGAATTGTATTATTTGTTGTCTATTTACTGGAGCTTTTCTCCTCAGGTCTCCACTGAAAATGGGCTATTTAGGTTCAGTTGGACCAACCCGGTTATCAAATGTCAAATAAATAAATAAATAAATTCAGTGGAGGTCAGGATGGTTTTGAGCATGGGAGGGATACCTCTTCTCTAGGTTTACAGAATACTCTTTCAAAGGCCTCAAAAGTCAAAGCCCTATGGGATCTGAAGAACCCGCCATAAGGACAATCAGAGACCCAACCTGGCTGATTCCAAACCAGACTCCACAGCTGAGCTGTCAAGAGCTGAAGTGTCAAGAAGGAAAGGATCCAAGAGCCTCACAGTCAAACCAAGACTACCCCAGCACTGGCCCAGACCTCTCAGTTCTACGACCCTTCAAAATCAGATGTTGTCAGAGTTGAACAAGTGACAGATACTGTTAAGAGTTCAAGACACCCATGCTGTCAGCTCCAACAAGAGCAGTCCCTGAGAAGAATTCAGATCCAAAGGCACTTGTCCTGAAAGTTGGATAAACTAAAAGAGGGGTTGAAAGGAGAGTTCCTGGCCCTCCAACAGTGGGGGATGCAGGAAGGGCCCCTTAAGAAAGAAGTTTTCAATGGTGGCCTAGAGGACAGATAAAAGGACCTTCCCTGGAGAAAGGGGATCAGAGCCAAGTATTGACCAGCTCTTGGTAAAACATTTCCTCCACAGTACGATTAGAAGGATGAAGGTCAGGGGTCAGACTAGACTCAGAAAACACATAATCTACAATGTCTAACACAGGTGGAATGGCTAGAGGCCTGTGTTGAGGTAGTAAAAGGAAGTCCCTGAGCCTCTTTTTAGATTCTGAAAAATCTTGGCTCTCCCAGTGGAAATGCTCCCTCATGGTATGCAAGGTTTCCCCAAAAGAATAGTCCTCAGGAGGAGAAGCTGAAGGAATAGATTCTTCGGCATCAGAATCCTCATGGGGAGGGGGGAGTGTATATTCCTAATCAGAAGAGGAATCAGAAGAAATAGAAACCTGATCTGAAGATTCATACTCTGTCTCTTGCCTAGGCCTCTTATCAGGAGGGGGATGGGAGCCCCTGATCAAGATAATCAAGTCTTTGGCCATTTTGAGCATCAGTTTTTTGGGCATGAAGGCCTGTCCATGTGGCTCTTGAGTTGTTTTCTTTGTCTTTAAAGGTGCTTTAGACTTTGCCTTTGAAGCTGTAGTCGGTTTAATGTATAGATGTTTAGGTCTGAATACAACCTCAGAAGCCGGTGCCTGCTCAGTGGCTCTGGACCAATCTCAGGGAATAGCGTCCGAGGCTCCAATACCCTGAGTTTCAGCGGCATGACCGACTCCACGTGGGAGTCGGTAGCGCCTGCGACTCTAAAGTAGTGGGTGTCAGGGACTGCGAAAGCTCCTCATTGAGAACTGGCGACTGGCTTAGGATAAGCTTCGTCGTCGGTTTTGGGCCTCAGTTGTCTTTCTTTTTCTTTGTGTTTTTTGTGAACTCTGGTAGTCGGATGGCTATCCGACGACATTTTATAACTAAATCTGTGCCCAAAATAGTTTAATGCAAAGAAATAGAAAAACGCTTAATAGTGTGTTGGTTAAATTTAGCACAAAACCGACAACTTGAAATGTCGGGTTCAGGGCCTAGGCAAGGAATACAGTAAGAGTGAAAGTCCTTATGAGGTATTTGCTTTCCACAAGAAATACAATTATTAACTTTTTCTGACATCAGTCTGGAGCAAGAAAAAAGTTTCCCCAATGGGGTACTTAGCTTTAATGAAGACTTCGGATCTGAAACTCGAACACAAATATCTCAGGAGTCGGCCGACCGGCACTTGCGAACTGCTTCTGCTTTGGGCACCGCGCGGCAAGAAAGACTGAAGAAAATGACGCCGGCTGCATCTTTTATACCCCTGACGAATTTACATCAGGGAAGGGGTGACAGCAACCGACATGGGACCCAAGACTTTGGAATTCAGGCCGACTGACGGCAACCTGCCAGCAGGATTACCCAAATGTAATGACTGCAACAGTGAAACACGTAGAACATCCTAATGGGTTCCAAAAGTGTCAGATACAAAGATTTTGGAAGTTTTGGCGCTAGACCAGAGGGCCCTAATGGATCACAAGATCTCCTCCATGCTTCTTTTGCAAGACACTCATCTTGTAGAAATATTTTTCCTTAGAAGATCTGTTCTTTCTCCCTTATCTGGAGACTTATCTCCTTTATTCTTCTCCCTGTATTCCTTGCTAGAATGAAACATGGATTAGGAATGGGTCAATTCCCCTACTAAGACTGGGATAAGATCCTTAAGTACAAGTTTAGACTTACAGTCTGAAAGAGCCTGAACCCCAAAGGCTGAGCACAAAGAGCAATCCTCATCCAGATGAGAAACCTCCAAGCAGCAGACACACTTAACATGTCAGTCTTGATAGGGAATCTTATGACTGCAAGCAGTTCATTTATTGAAGCCCAGGGCCTTGTTAGACATGTTGGGTAAAGGGCAAATCAACACCGCTAGAAAAAAAAGTTCCACAAACACCAAGCAGAAGTACGACAAGATATGTTACAACCAACAGTGTCTGACCATAAACAGGGACAAAACAGGGGGATCCATGGACTTCCAAGATGGCTGAACATTGGGTAACAACTTAATTCTCACTCTTCCAGTGCGAAAACAATATCTTAGCAGGGAAAGCCAGTAGACCTATACTTCTGGGTAAATTTCAGGAACTGGCTAGTAAGTGCACTGCCTGAATGCCAGGAAAAAAGAAATACAGAGAACCTGAATGAAAATCAGCCGCAAAACATGAGGAAAAACATTGACTGGGAAAAGTACTGTAGCTGCTCAGAAAAAGCAGTGCAAGCTTCACACATGACTTTGAGCAACCTAGAGGAAAGTATAAGACAACTGCACACAGACCTGATTAAAATAAACAAAACACTGATAGAGTATATCAACTCAAACAACAAAAGACTTGAAAAAATGGAAGAAGCTTAAAACAGATATTCAGATGAGGTAATAAAAACTACAAAAATCAAAGGTTGAATAAAGAAAAGGCTGGATGAATATGAGACTACACAAGAACAGATGTTTCAAAAATAACAGAGATTGTCTGCTTTACCAGAGAAGCTGCAAGGAAAATACTGTATTAATTTTATGAAAGCACAAATGAGCAACACGACTGGTATTCCACAACAGGAATTGTTAATTAAAAGGGCACATCATGTGTATGCTCCAAACCTGGCTATGGGAAAGCAACCCAGACCTTTAATAGTAAAGATGCAATCTTACCAGCAGAATAGGGTTGATTCTGACAAAACTATGGCAAAAGGACAAAGTACTTAAAACTGGGAGACAGCTGGGTGTTTGTGTAGAATGACTACTCATGTTATACTAGGCAGAAAAGGAGTAAATTGTTTCCATTATTCAAAGAATGTAGAGGATCAGGTATAAGATTTAAACTGCTATACCTAGCTATCTTCAAAATATACACTAATAATGGGCAATTTCAACTACCCCACCATTAACTTGGAAAACTACTCATGTACCAACTCATTTGCTCAACGTTTTCTAGAATTCATAAATTCCAATGCCTTGGGATCAACTTATTCACACCACCACCAGGGGCAACAATATCCTAGACCTGGTCATTACCAACATGGGTGACCAGTGTTCTACACCAGAGGTCATTTCCTCATTGGTCAGATTCAACCACAAGCTAATCACCCTAGACATCTACATCCCGCCCCCCACTCCCCATTAGGGAAAGCACCATAAAAAAACTTCTCCAAAGCCAACTTCACACTTCTTAAGACAGAAGTGGCACACTTCATGACACCCATGCAGAAGGACATTAGAGGTACAACTGCTAAATCCTACACAAATGCACTTTATAAGCACTTACACGAATGCATGAATCATGCTATCCCTAACAGAACCAAGATGCTATCCTCCAAAAAAAGGAAGCCAATCTGGTGGTCCTCTGCCATAAACAAACTCTACAACAGAAGGAAGAAACTGTTGCAAAAAAGAGTAAAATCCCATGACTGGAGGAGCTTCCCTGGTCAGCATCAGTAAGAAGCTGAGATCCCTCATAAAATCCTCCAAAGCTAGTTATAGAAACAAAATTGCCACTGACTCTAAAGACAACCACAAAGCATTCTAAGTTATGTCAAGAATCTCAATGGCAACACTCAGATCTGCTCTGAGTTACAGCTCAATGGCTCTAAATATACAGAAGTAAAAAAAACTCTGAGGCACACCATGAGCATAAAAATTGATTTTTATTCCAGAAAAAATAAAATCCAAAGGACCTGGTCAGTAAGTGCTTTCGCACTAATGCTTCATCAGACTATATGACCATTAATGAATGACACCACATTCTATAATTAATCTCAAACAATTTAAAACCATGCAACCAATAAAAAACATGCAATTGTCACAAACTCAATTATTTAAAGGTGAAAACACATAAGAAATATATTCACAAGTGAAAGAGAAGGAGAATATATTAAATTTTTATGGTCGTGGTGTGCCTCAGAGTTTATTTTCTTAATTTGCTACTGCAGTACTCGTTTGAGGCACTTTGCTCTTGATGTGGATTTCTTCATAAAACTAAATATACAGAACCAACTGATATTGCCAACATCCTGGCAGATAGGTTCAATGCTAACGTTACCCCTTTGTCAACCCCTAGAGGGCCCATCTCTATACCGGAAGAATGCAAAGTTCCTGTAATCACGGCTGCACAGGTAAAAAAAAAAAACACACTCTCCAAAGCCAAGAACACAGCATCCATGGGACCTGACAATATCCAAGGCTGCGTTCTACATGAACTACAGAATGAACTGGCACCTCACCTAAGTACCATGTTCAATCATATCCTCACCTCAGGCTTTGTGTCCACTGAATGGCGTACTGTGATGGTTATCCCACTCCACAAAGGGGGAGCCATGATGGACCCCCGGATCTACCGCCCCATTAGCTTGACGAGCCTGGTCTGCAAGGCCATGGAATGTATCATCATGGAACTCACACAAAGACATTGGTAATCTCCAAACTCTGGACCCCACCCAGTTCGGGTTTGTAAAAGGCAGATCATGTCTTTTAAACCTGATAGACTTCTTTGAAGCAGTCACCAAAGCCATAGATGAGGGTAAGGTGGTTCACACAGCCTATCTAGATCTCACCAAGGCTTTCGACACCATCCCCCACTCTGGAATTATAGATAAACTCACTAAACTAGGTATAAATCCCTATGTCACAAGATGGGTTGCCAATTGGCTCATGGACAGAACCCACACTGTGAAAGTAGCAGACTCCAAATCAGACTTCAGACCAGTGACAAGTGAAGTACCACAAGGTTCAGTCCTGGGTCCTCTCCTGTTTGATATCTACTTCTCTGCAGTACAGGCTAACACAGAAGGTCTTTGGCTAATGAAGTTTGCAGATGACTGCAAACTAGGAGCCATAATCAAATCTCCTAATGATGTGGACATCCTACAAAAGGGCCTCACTGAGACAGATGCCTGGTGTCAAAGCTATGGCCTGAAGCTCAATGTCAAAAAGTGCATTGTTATCCCTTTTGGTAAAACCTCTGTACCCATAAACTACCACATATGTGGTAGTCTACTTAACATCAAAAGTGTGATAAGAGACCTTGGGACACAGGTGGACCGTAGTCTCTCCTTTGATTATCACATCGCCACAGTGGTCAGGAAATCCTTCTATGTGGCACACCTCATCACAAAAGGTTTCTCATCCAGAAAAAAGAGAGGTCCTTGTTCCCCTCTACTCATCACTCATTAGACCCATTATAGATTACAGTGCCCCTTTTGGTATGTACCTCACAAGATATCTACAACAACTGGAGAGGCCACAGAAATACTTCACAAAGAGGATTACTGGCCTCAAACAGATGCCCTATGCAGACCGTCTCAAAAAACTCCAGCTTTACTCTGTCGCATATCACCTACTCAGAGGCAATCTCTGCCTAACATACAAAGCTATGTCAAATCCAGAGCTGTTAGACATGCTCCACTTAAAGAAATCCCAATCCTTCTGAGCTACATGCTGTAGGGACCAAAACCTTGTCACCACAATAAACAGAACATGCTGGAGGGATAGATTCCTGTCCCAGAGACTTCCCATACTCTGGAACAGACTACCTATCTATGTCAAACAGAGCTCCTCATTAGCACTCTTCAAGAAAAATCTTGATGATTGGATGGGAAATAGGAAATTTACCCTGGGGATCACTTCTGTAGCTCTGCTCGACAGGGGCACAGGAAAATAATTTTCTTGAGTGGCGTAAGCCAGGGTACATTTTTGGCTAGACTTATATAGGCCCTAGGGCCAATAGCCTAGTACCTACCTATGAACCTATAACTACATTTCTGAAACATGACAGAACAAGCAGATCTGGAAATACTGGACTTTTTTGGACTTTGTTAAACTTATATGGGACTCAAAGCCTATGCCCTATTTCATGTCATTAATGTTCAGAAAATACTTAGGAGAGGAGAAGAGGAGAAAGAAATTAAGAAAAACATTTTTTTTCTTAATGGTACTATTTTAATCATGCATTATTTCCTTTTTATGTTATAAAGTAAAGTTTTCTCAGTTGTTTAAAAAAAAGAAAAGAAAAAAGTAGATACATTTGGTTAAAAAGCATGACAAAAGAAGAATTAGTGTGCTTTTTCTCATTCTTGCATAGAGGAATGACTGGATTCAGGCCCTTAGCTTAATATAGTAGCATGTTTTATGAGAAAGCAAGTAAATGAAAAAGACTATTGAATATTATAAGGCTTTTTTCTAGTAAATAAATCTATGCTTAGCAATTTTATATCTGGTTCTCATGTCACTAGGAGACAATCTGATAAAGAGAAATGGCTAGGAGATAATGTTCTCTGAAAGCATTCAAGTATTCTTCCAACTGAGAGAGCTATAAAGATAAGACAAAACAAAACAGCACTAGCAGAAGCACAGGCTGCACCATGCATCTTAGCATGGATAACCTTTCTTTAGGTTAACTCAAGTTTGTGAGTGTGGCTGTCAGTTTAGAATATTCGTTTATATCAAGAGGACAAAACTTCAATATTTGAAGATGTACATAACTTTGTTATTATTAAGTTAATGGTTTCAGGGGGTACTGGAGTGTTTCTTTGACGGCTTTCAATAAAACAAAACATTTTATAAGATGTGACATAGGCTCAAATGGATATGACAAGAAACAGTAAAATATCAACCTGCCAAACATTGTATGCATGTAACAAAATATGGAACTAGACATTTAACAAAAATACTGTTATACATAAAAGGTAGGAATAATCATGTTTTATAATGCTTTCTGTAATGCCTCAATGTCAGTGGTCTCACAGACAAATACAAATAAAGAAATTGTAGTGAACTATATTAAAACATATAAAGTGCAAATATCTATGCTACAGAAAACACACTTGGAAAGAACTGAACATGTGAATTTGATAAAGAAAAGTTTTCAAGATGTTTTTTCTGTGGAATACCTGAGGCAAAAGAAAAGAGGAATACTTATATTAACTGCAAGAGGAGCTCCAATAATGATAGAAGAGGATAAAACAAGATAATGGTAGATTTGTAGTAGTAAGGGGCTACTGGCAAGGGAAAAGGATTATACTGGCATATATTTATATTCCACCTAAAACTGCTATAATGGATCTTAAGACAATTGTATGAGAAATAATCAGCTTTCAGCAAGGAATATTACTTGTAGAAGGGGACTGGAATTTGATTTGCAACAAAGAAGATGTGTCTGGGACCCTAGAAGGGAAAATATAACAAAGGAGTGTAGATTTGTGAAGACATTTATGAAAATATTTGGCATGGAAGATGTGAATTCAGTACTAGGAGTTTGAAGTGAATTTATATATTACTCCCCAAAATACAAAAACTTGTCTAGGCTAGACAGAATTTACATTTCATAGGAATATGTGCATTTAATTGCAGGTCTTCATATGCACCCAATAACTATTTCAGATCATGCGCCAATAATAACTAAAATAAAAACACAGGGTAATGAAATAAAAATGAGACACTGGCACTTTCCCACCTATCTGTTAGAAAGAGAGGAATTTAAGGAATGGGTAGTGGAAATTATTCTGCAGCCATTAGAGAAGATAGAAACAACTTCTGAAAATATAGCTAGGGAATGGGATAAAATCAAAGTCGAGTTGAAAAATAGGGTGGAAATAAAAGAAAGGGAGATCTGGTTAAAAAGTATTAAAAGATTATTTAGAGGGACTGACAAATTAATGTTAACATTCTGCAAAATAGGGGGAATCCCACAGGACAAGAAAAGGAGCGACTGCAGAATGCTAAACAGAAAATAAGTAATTACCTTAATAATATGCATGAGTTTAGAAAGACTGCTGTTAAGCAATTTGTTTTTTGATAACTCTAGAGAACAAAAACTTTTAGCACAATGAATCAGGCAACAGAAAATAGAAAAGGTTGTCACCAAGCTTATAACAAAGAAGATAACAAGAGATCTAGAAGTACTTGAAATATTTTAGAAATTCTATGAAAGTCTATATAAAGCAGATAAATGTGGAAGCTAAGAAGAAAAGGTACAAATGGAAATGTTTGTGGAAGAATTAAATATGCCAATATTACAAGTAGATGAGGCTCAATTACTAACAGTTAGGATAGGAAGGGATGAGATAAAAATGGTGATGTATAACCAATCTACAGGAAAGTCCCCAGGAATAGAAGGTATTCCTGTGGAAGCCTGGAAACTATGAGGGGAAAAATGGAAGGTTTTGTTTAACAGTATTTTAAAAGGAAGAGAAGTACAAACATCCTGGAAGAAAGCGATGGCAGCTGTAACAATTAAGGGCACAAATATCAATCAAATTCAACTTCATGCAGGCCCATTTCAATACTAAACTATGATTATAAAGTGTTATGTCTACAATGGCTAAAAATGGCAAATGTGATGACCTAATTGATAGATACGGGTAATGAAAATAAAGGACTCCAAAATTCAAGGATATAATTGGTATTGGTATGGTTGTCAATAAAAGCTGGCTCTATTTGCAGATAATATTTTATACCTGATAAAACCAGAAAAGGACATTATAGTGTTGTGGAACATTCTGAGATAGTTTCAAATCTTTTCTGGATACAAAATTAATGAAGCTAAAACAAAGGTAATAGAGGTAAATTGTGTACCCACACACAAAAATTGATTCAGCAATATCCATAATTATGGGGACATGATAAAATGAAGAATTTAGGAGTATAGATTAAAAATGATTCCAGTGTGGCAGCCAAGGATATGTGAGAAGAGACTAAACAAAAAATATAAAAATTAGAAAATTGGAAATTCTGTTATATGTATACGGATAGTAAGATACAAGCAGTTAAAATGTTTTTAGCCCCTTTAGTCTTATACACAGGTTAAGCATATTTTTATCAACCACAGGAGAAGTTGTGGATAGTAATTAGTAAACAGCTGAACGATTTTATCTGGGAGGGGAAGATGGCAAGAATCAAGTAGGATAAGCTGATTCTTCCAAAAGAACAAGGCGGATTGGGATTGACAGATTTGAAAGGGTATTTCAGGGCAACACACGTAAGGCTCTTATAGACAGAACAAGCAGAAACCTATAATTCAAAGTGGAAAGGATGAAGGTGAAATGGGGGAAGCTCAGGAAACAAGGACAGACTGGGATTTTGGATGCAGTCCTTTAAGGAGAATAACAATCATACAGAATATTACATTCATAAAGTAGCAGAAAGCATTCTAAGAACCAAGCCAACATGGGAATGGAGAAAGGAGATTCTGCCAATACTGATGACTGCAACTAAGGATACAGATAATAAGCAAGAGGGAGCTGAAATTTATTGGAGAAAACTGGCAAAGGAACCAAGGTAATGGGAAGAAATAACTAGACAGTGAAAAGTAATAGAATGGGAAGACCATAAGACTTTATTTGAACTGCAGTTTAGAGATTGCCTTTCCTATCAAGGATCAATATCAGAGTCCAAGCAAAGAGAAAGATATAGGAGGGTCCTAAGTGAAAGATAAGCACTGGTAGAGTTTTTAGCAGAATCTAGAACAGAAGCTGCTGATTAAAAAGGAATTAGTAGTAGACCATACAACATATTGCATGATAACTATAAGAATCAGTTAGAGGAGGTTAGAAAAGATTGGGGAAACAGACTGGATAAGCAATTCACAAAGAAATAATGGTGGGATATATGTGTTTCCCAAATACGCAACAAAATCTAGAAGATTTAGCATTTTTGCTTGGAAATGTTTACATAGATATTTTTATACCCAAAGTAGACTTCAGAGTATTATTCATCAGGTAGACAGCAAATGTTAGAGGTGTGATGGAGAAGAACGAGGTAATTATGAACATATTTTCTGAGAGTGTAATGAGTTGGCAGACTTTAAAGATTACCTGCAGCCTACTCCATCAGAGATGCTGGATAAGCAAATTGGTGCAACTATGGAAATGATTTTTCTGAGCTATGATACAGAATCGGAATTGCCTAGACATAGTAAGGCTTTACTGAGCCTAGTTATGCTGGCTGCCTAAAAAGCAATTACTAGAAAATGAAAATCAACGTCTAAACCAACTGGACAAGAAGTGAATATAGTAACACAAATAAAACAACTGGAATTGGGATCTTTAGAAAAGGGTAGGAGAAAATTACATATGAAAAATGGGAACTGTTGAAACAATACATTCAGGGGAGGAATGAGGTTTAAAAGAATATGGGATTTGAATGAGCTATGTAATGTTTGACTGACAATAACCGGGTAGATAAGTGATGTATAAGGTCTGCAACTAAAATTATTTCAGTACAGTCTGTGATGTGAAATACTTGCAACTAAGACTATGTTATTGTTTGTTTTTATTTAAATTGTATTATTGCCTATGTCAAGTGATAATTTAATAAAGATGCTTCTTGTTTAAAAAACAGGGGAATCCTTGGGAAAACAAGCTGAGACGGCCGCAACATACATTTTGATAGAAGCATATGACAATTTATAAGTAGCTTACATACACATTTCAAATCCAAAGGGGTCAAAATCCTTTCAGGACCTCTCTTACTGGTTTGGCACCACCTAGAAAACATTCTACTTGTAAACATAAGATTTTCTATTTACAGGTTTTCTTGCCTCCTTAAAAAACTGCTGCACATCCTTATGGAACAAGTGCCTAAAAGGTATTAAAATAGAGTCGCCCAGGCTGTCAGTTGCAAATGCTTAAAGCTGGGGTATACCACTCACCCCTGATGTTATGTACACAGATCCAGTCAGTGAGGAAGCTATACAGGGTCTGCTTAGTCTATCTGCCACTGTGCTTTGCTCTGACAGAATGTATGAGGCTCAATGAGTCAGAGAATGCTGTACAACCAGCTCCCAAGCAATCACTGCCAACCAGCAAAGAGGGGATGACTTTGTACCCCCTTGCATGTTCAAGTAGCACATAACAGTAGTGTTGTCTATAACCACTAGAAGTGGACCCAGACTTCATAAGTGGTAAACAACTTTCAGGAAATGAATCACTGCCAACACGGTTTTTACATTTTTGTGCTTTAGCATATCCTGAGGACCCCACAAACCTTGCACTTTAACTCCCACTGATATTACTCCCCATGCAAAATTTGAAGAGTCCATCTGGACAGACTGAACTAGGGTCTGAAGAGAGAAAGGGAGTTCTGGATTCAGAGACAGTTGATTAATCTACTACTGCAGCTCCTATTTCACAAATCCCAGTACCAGTACCTGGAAATTATCCAAGAGATGAAGGAGCTCAGTCCAACATTTTAATTTTTATTATATGCAGTCTGACTAGTGGTATTGTGACAATCATTGATGTCATGAAGCCTAGAATTTTGTGGAACTGTCTTGCTGATGCCACATTTAGAAATGAGTAATGCAGGAAAATGCACCGATAAGTCAGAATTTTGTCTTCTGGCAGGAAGGCTAACCTTTTTACTGTGTCTATCAAACACCTCAGGAAAACAATTTGTTGACAGTATGTGAGGAAGACCTTTTGAAGATTTAATTTGAAGCCCAAGTGGGAAAGGAGGGATGCAACCTTGCCCAAGAACTCCAATCACCTGAATACAGAATTTGCACAAATTATTAAGTCTATATAAGGAAAAACATGGATACCTAGGGTTCTGCAATAGGCAATGACTGGGGTCAGACACTTTATAAACATACAAGGTGCAGTAGATAGCCCAAAGGGTAATAAAGAAAACTGATAACATAAGCAAGACACACCAAATCTCAAAACTTTCCTGAAACTAGGAGCAATAGGAACATGATAAGGATCCTAGAGATATTGAGTCACCAGGTAACAGTGGTCTGGAAGCAATGAAAGGACTGAATGGAAGGTGAGCATTTTGAATTTCAAAACTTTTACAAAGGTGTTTAGAAAGGACAAATCTAGTATGGGTCTCCAGAAGTGCCCCTTTTTGGTATCAAAATGATTCTGGAGTAAAATCCTTTGCATGTCACAGGCACTGGTTCTATGACACCTGCTTCTACCATATGATGGAGCCCTGGAAGAAACAGCTCTCTCTGGTCTGGAGGATGTAGGGAAATTACTCTGAATGGTGCAGGAATTTCTGTCCACTGCTAAGTGTATCCTCTCTGATGCAGGGTTGAGACAGAGCTTGGGGAAAAGAGTAAGAGAAGGAAGGGTAGGAGTGGAGTAGGAGTGCTCTGTTTCTCAGCATAGTCATTCCTTTGCAGGGTGTTGACTCTTATATGAAATGGAACCCCTCTTATTAGCTTTCAAAGACTTATATTCCTGCCATTTCCTTTTGGATCCCTCATTTTTGTTTGGCTGGGACTTGTGTTTGTTCTGACTTTGTTTAGGGAGAACTTGGGTAAATGAAACATCCTAGATACTCTGTGCATTAATTTGCCTCTATCATCCTATTGTTTGAGAATCTGTGAAACAGAGGGTCCAAACACAAATTCAAACTTAACAGTGCATTCAAAATGTTGGCTTTCAAATCAGAGAAATTTTGATTATATAACCAAGCATACTGTCTTAATACAACAGAAACGGATACCCTTACTTATGAGGTGGGCCATGTAGAAAGCTTTCCATACAATGGAAGCAACATGGTGGTCAAAAGTCAGGCTGCTATCAATCTGGGTGCCCAAATCCCTCACAACTGATTGATTGTGTGCTTAGGACATTATTAATGTGATACATTGTGGGGACATCACTCTCCCTAAAGGGGATGATGGTTCATTTTTTGTATTCAGCTTGAGGCCATGATTCTGGCACCAGTCATTTGTTTGGGTGAGACCCTCTTGGAGGATATCCACATCATTAGGGGAACTGATGACTGCTCACAACTTGCAGTCATCTGCAAACTTGGTCAGCGTACCTCACAAAGCACATGCAGCAGCTGGAGAGACCACAGAGGTTCCTCACCAGGAGAATCCAGGGCCTCAGAAATCTACCATACAGATAGGCTAAAAGCCCTATCCCTCTACTCTGTTTCATACAGAATCCTCAGAGTTGACCTCTGTCTGACATACAAGGCAATCTCGGACCCCACCTTGATGGAACTGCTGCATATCCGCAAGTCAAGCTCCACTCGACTAACCTGCACATGTGGCCTCAACCTGATCTGTGACCTCAACCTGATCTGTGACATCGGTAGGCTTGTTGGCATGACAGATTTGTGTACCAGTGACTCCCCCATCTATGGAATAGACTCCCTCTCCACATCAAGCAGAGTACCTCTTTTTAAGTGCAACCCAGATAACTGGACGGGAAATAGAAAATACATTGCTGGGATTCCACTTGTGTCCCTGCTGGTCAGGGGCATTGGGTACTGATTTGTATATGTATGGGCTAAACTCTTGGCTAGGCTTATAAGGGTTTCAGGGCCAATAGACTAGTAACTTCCCACAATCTTATGAAACATTTCCTGATACTGCAGCTCAGTGTTCAGGCACACCTCTCAAACTATATTTTGAAACCTGAGTTGAATTAGAAACAATCTCCTTCATATAGGACTTTTGTTCTGCAGGTAAGGATGCAGCAAAATCATCCAAACTGTACACACACTGTAAAATAAATTTCTACATATAGCCTTGATAATTTAACATTTTAAATGTTGGATTAATAGAAAGAGGCATCCTTTTTCCCTGAAGATCTAACCAGTTTCCCTCTTTATGGGGGGTTTGGATTAGATGAAGCCAAAGACTTTTTATTTGAGTGGACAACTAATGAGACTACAGCTGGGGTCAGCAGGGAAATGAGAAGAGACATCTGTGATATCCGTTAAGATCCTATATTTTTTTCTGAGCCTGTTTAGGGACTGTTGCAATAGATACTGATATCCTACAGGTGGCATTATAAACATTTTCCAAGGTTGGTAAGAGTGGGGGGACAGCCACAGAATTTTTAACTCAAACTCTATAAGGTCATATGGCCTGCTTAATTCCGGGGTAGTTCCCGACAGTTTCCACATAAAAACGTCACTAAATCTAGCAATCATCAGAGGAAATGTTAAAGTACAGTTGCGTTCCACTTACCATAATTATAGATGTACGAGTAAAACAATGTTGTAGTACTGATTCTGGAGTCTTCCTGCTACGCAGAAGCCCATGACCGGTATTTTTTCTAGAGTCTGTGCATCATCCCTAGCCAATGGATGTCCAAGGATCGATATCTGGACATCAGAGTAGAGTATAAGAAGGGCATTCATCAATGCCATCTTCAGTTCACTACACACAGCAGACAAGCAGTCTGATGCCCGAGAACAGCACTGCCTCCTGAGTTGTCTGAACGTGACAAAAAGGAAGATCATAAGAAGGAGAGAGTGGATGATGGAGCTAAGAGGTCAGTCTTCAGTGAGCTCCTGGTACTTTAATAGGGTCTATGACTACCCATCGAAAATAATTTCCGCGAATGGCATATAGATCAAAAATGCCATTATTCAAAAGTGGTGTGAGATCGTGGTACAGTAAAGATTGGAAAATTTGCCCTTTCCTCAATGTAGTGTGATCTCAGAGTTGGAATATATATTTAGTGGGGGGGATGTGGGGGCTCAGCCCCCCACAAAACCATTTTGATTAATGGCATTTTCGATCTATATGCCATTCGCAGAAATTACTTTTCAATCAGTTGTCATAGACCCCTTTAATACTGGAGCAGGAATGCCTTATCTAAACAGACCTGAAAGGTACTCCAAGACTGAACTGATGTCTGCCCGAGTAGGATTGGCATTTCTGCCATGATACCATATGGAAAATCTCTTCCATTTTGTTTGTTATGGTAATGGGTTCCCTTGCTTGTTTACAATGGAAAGTCCTTCCTTGGGATAGGTAATATTTCTTGGTGTCAAAACCCAGTCCTCCAGGCTGTTAATCTGAGTGTGGCTAGGTGAGGATGGAATACATATCCCTTGGCTTAACTCAGGAGATATATTTCTTGTGGTAGGGTGTGGAATCTCACTGAGGATTCTTGAGAAGGGAGAACCAGTGTTGCCTCAACCATACAAGGCCACTAGGATCATGATGGGACTGTCCTCCCTGTCTTTTATCAGTACCCTGGTTATTAAAGAGGCATGGGCATGAATGCATACAGTAACAGGTTTGTCAATTTGAAAGAGGAAAGAGTTTCTTTTTCCAAGTCCATGTCTGCTGAGTTCTGGAGCAGAACTTTTGTAGTTGTTTGCTTTGGAGGTGAACTGATTTATTGAGGAATCCCCCACTGTAATGTTAAGTCCAGGAACACCTCTCACTTCAGCATCCATTCGTTGGGGTCAAGAAGATCCCTGCTTAGAAAAAAAATGCCAGAATGTAAGAAGTAATGACAGTCAGTTTTAGTTCTTGAGCCAGCATCCAAATAATCTTTGTGAGACTACACAAAGGGTAGGACAGGGTACCCCCTTTCCTGCTTACGTACCACTTCACTGTGGTGTTTTCTGTCCAAATCTGAAAGGCTTTTATGGTCAGGTAAACTGCTAGTAGTTCCTTCTGGTTTATAAG
Organism: Protopterus annectens; assembly: GCF_019279795.1. Classification (NCBI taxonomy): domain Eukaryota; kingdom Metazoa; phylum Chordata; order Ceratodontiformes; family Protopteridae; genus Protopterus; species Protopterus annectens. The sequence continues at coordinate 918,675,606 of NC_056745.1, read as the reverse complement.
CAGTTTTCTTTGCTGTGGTGTCCAGATGCCCTGCACTTTCAAGAAGAGTAAGTGAGCCCCACAACCTATGCCTGAACTGTTTGTGATAATGGTCTTGCCTGCTTCTGGTAAAAGAGCTAGTAGTATGGTGTTCTATCACAGCAGCTCCTTCTTCAGGCATAGGAGAGGCAAGAGAGCATCTAAGAATTCAGGATGCTGTTTCCAAGCATTGTTCAGGAACTACTAAAGTTTTCTCATGTGTAACTTTACAAGTGGAATCATGAGAATGTAGGACCTAATGTAACCCAGAATTCATAGAAATTCCCTTGCTGAGATGTGTTGTAAAGCAGTCTATGGTTATTTGTACAGCATCTAGGAGCTCTGCTGTGGATTTTCCTATGAATAAGGCAGTCTACGTATGGGTAAACATGAACTCCCAAAGTTCAGCAATGTGCTCTCAGAGGAGCTAAGCATTTTATAAAGACTCTGGAACAGACCAAATGATGAAGTACAGAATTGGAAGTGAGAGCCTGATGCTACAAAACATAGGCATTTTCTGTGACTGCCTACTATAGGGACATGAAGGCAAGTGCCCTTTAAGTCTAGAGTGACCATGAAGGGATCTTGGAAGATTGTGGGAAATAATTTTTGTAAAGAAAGCATTTTGAATTTGGGGATGTTGAGAAACTTGTTTAGTTTTGAAAGGTCCAAGATGGGGCTCCAGGTGCCCTCCTTTCTTGGAAACAGAAAGATCACTGAGTATACACCTCTTCCCTCCTGCCCTGCAGGAACAGGCCAAATGGATCCTTGGGAAAGTAGTTCCTGGAAAGGTGGTAAGAGGCTCTTTTGGTGGTCTTGGGATGCCTAAGAAGGGTGGGATTTCTCCAAATTGGATGTACTACCCCCTTTCTATGAGGATGAGTACCCATTAGTTGGTTTTCTGTTTGTGTAGGAAAAAGGAGGGTTTTCCAGCCAGAGGACTGAAGAGAAGGTGAAGACGGGGTAGCCAGAGCTGAGGTTGAAGACGGTCACAATTGGGTACCCATGTCGGGTAGGCTCTTTGGAGCTCCCTGTTCTTTAGTGATTGTTCTGGTTGCCATCTCCTGGGCTGTCAGAGTCTCCTACCATGGGGATGCCTCCACCTTGTCTTGCTTAGGGGGAAAAGGCCAAGGTTTTGAGGGGTAATACCTATTTTACCTCAGTTTCAGAAACACATAAAATTCCTTCATAGTTTATATTTGTTCTTTTCTTACTGAGCTTTTCAAAAACCTGTTCAGCTGGGGGTCCAAAAATTAACTCTATGTCTAGTTCAGCATCCAATAATTTAGCCTTGACTTGATCTGTCAAGGGCTGGGTCCTGAACCATGCATGCCTGTGGATGACAGAACATTTGGCAGCTGGTTTGTATGATGTATCCAAGGCATCACAGCCACACTTTAGGGCATGTCCAGAGACTTCCAGGGCTTCATTTGCTGTCTCCTGAATTTCCTGTGATAAGGTTCTAACTGCAACATTCTTCACCTTCGATAGAATTTTGTCTTGTAAAGATATAAGACACATTTTATCAAATGGAACTGGCAATTCATGCTCTCAATGAAAGGGTGGCCAGACTATAAGCTTTTTACCCCCCAAATTTAGTAGTCTACTTTCCCTATCATTAGGTAGAGGATGACTAGTTGGCCCCTTAGGAACACCTTCTTTCAGTAGAGAGTGGTGAGATGTGAGCTCTGCGATTTTTGTAGAGGTGTTTATATGAGTCAAGCACTCTATAAAACCTGTCCAGCTTCCTAGCAGCATGAGGGAAAAAATCAGGATATAAAGCAATGTCTTCACAGACATCATCCAGTACTACATGTATAGGAAGAATAGCCAGTGGCCAAGGAGAAGGCAAACTCAGCAGTTCCCTGTAATGGGGTCTGTGCTTGTGAGAACAGTTTGCTTTCCCAACTGAAAGCCTGTTTCATTATATGAAGGGTATTTCTGAAAGAGGGGTCCTTTGAGGGAGGCAGAAGAGATGATTTCATCAGAGTCCGAATAAGTCTGTGGTGGAGGGTGCTCAGAATAGGACAACTCCTCCTCATCTTCTTAGCTTGAGGAATATGAATCTTACAGAAATACCACTACCCTGCTTCTTTTAGCTGGAGAGGCTTCAGGGGCAGAAGTGTGGGATAGATCCCTGGATTTCATGAAGGGCATGAATTCCTGTGCTGTTTTTATGAGGTCTTGGGATTTTGTCTGAGTTGAAGAGACTACAGGCTGAGGCAAAGAAAAAGAAAAGATTTGCTTCAGTTTAGGTGTCAGTTTAGCACAAGTGACTTAAGGTTGCAGTCATGTGACTGCAACTTCAGTGAAGGTTTTGGAAGATAAGGTAAACTGGGTGTCACTACAGACCCGCAACTTGACTATCGGAAACTGAGGCCTGCTGAGTAACCTCAGTCATGACTGCTGTCAGTGTTGTGGTAACTATGGTAGATAGGCCAGGAACAATGGCAGCCTCCAGAGGGGTCACATCAGAGGGTTCAGGCCTACGAGTCACCAGACCAGGGAGCTGCAAAGACTCCTCCCTGGGTCATCGAGCGACTTAGAAACTTGAGATGGAGCTTTTTCAGTACCATCAGAGTCTTTGATTGTTTTTTTTTTAGTATTTGCAAAGACCCAGGAATAGCTGTGAGATGCAAAGCCACCGAGGGAACCAAAACGGAAGACTCCATATGAGCAACTAATATCTCGGCCCAGCATTTAAGGGTTTTTGCTCAGAATTTAGCACATTCGGGACAATTACCTACACTGTGCATGGCATCAAGCAGAAGAGACAAAACAAAGGAAAATCTTTATGCAGGATTTGCTTCCCACACTTCAAGCAAATGCTGTAAAAATTAGTACAGGAAAATCCCCAATGTGGTACTTATCTTACTGGAAAAAGGAGACAGTCTAGAAAAAATGATCCAACTGATGGACTGCAGGCATTTTGAACACAAGGTGAAGTGAAGGGCACTGGACTAAAGATGGTGCAAATAGAAGCTCTTCTTATACAGCTACTGGTATTCAGACATCTGTAAGCTAGGGATGATGCAGAGACTCTGAAAATCGGATGGTCACAGGCTTCTACATGGCAGAAAGATCAAAGGATCAGTACTACAACACTGACCACAAAGAAAATACAGTTGTGCAAAATCATACTATAACAGTAGAAGTCCTTCTCTACACTGTTGCAGTAGTTTTTACATAATGGATTCCCTCCCAATGGCAGCAAAACATCTGGCCAGTATACCAAAGCCTTAGGAATATATAGGCTTCGTACATCACAGGTATTCATCCCACTCAAGGCGTAGGGTATAAAGGTGACGTACGAATGTAGATACCTCAGAAATGAAAAGCCCCAAGAAGAATAAATATCCCTAGGAACTAGGAGGAACATGTGCATCCCAAAGGAGAAAGAGAAAAAGAATTCCAGGCCAGGAAGACAGAAGGAATAGAGCAGAGCAGAAGGGGGGAGGAAGCGAATACTGCAACAGTGAAGAGAAGGACATTTACTGTTATGCTAAAATTTTACACAACTGTACCATGTCCTTTTATATCATTGTTGCAGTATTCTTAGCCTTAAGGAGAGTACAAAAGCTCAAAAGGAAACCTGTGAGGAGGAAGGCGAAGAGGAGCCCTCTAGTAAACCATGCAAGATAGCTCTGGAAAAGCTAGTTCTTGCTCTGGAAACAACATACAACTTATAATACTTAGTGAAGATTTGGACAGAAGTCCGAGTAGCAGCCACAAGGATGGAACTGGTATCCAATTATTTTAAAAAAGCACCAGAGGAAGCAAAAGCTCTATCAGAATGAGCTTTTACAGAGGTAGAAAAACTTTTACTATGAAAGGAATAACAAAAAGAAATGGCCTTAGAGATCCAGGAGTATATGGTTTGCTTAGAAACAGCCAAACCTAGGGATCTGGGATGAAAGGAAACAAAAAGTTGCTCAGATTTGTGAATGGCCTTATTCTTATCCAAATAATATCTGTGCTGTCTATACAAATCCAAAGTGTGAAGAACCCTCTCACTAGCTGACTACAGAGAAGGAAAAAAGGAGGGCAAATTAATGGACTGATTGACAATTCATTAATGACTTTGTACTGATAATTTTTTTGTGCCCAAAGAGATGCTCCGTCCCTATGAAAAACAAGGAAGAATAGCCAGTAGATTCTGGAGTTCAGAGACTCTTTTAGCTGAAGCAAGGGCCTAAAGAATAGTTTGCCATATACAATGTTGTAAGAAAGCTGAAGCTGCAGGCTCAAAAGTAGCCCGAGTCAATTTTTCAAGCACAAAATTGAGGTCCCAGGAAGGTGGAATAGGCTTCCTAGGAGACTTGATATGAATGATGTCTAAGAAATTAAGAAACTGTTTGACTTCAAATCTAGAGGCAAGAAGAGGAATCAAAGGCACACAAGTAGAAAAAGTTGATAGGTGAGTTTTAACTCATTCACTCCAGTGGAACTCAGGAAAGTTGCACTGTTAACTTCCAATGGGCAGAATGAAGAAGCACGCTGACACAATAAACGGCACAGACTTTTTAATAAACGTAAGCGCTTTCAGCTAAGCAAATGCTCAGCCTTCATCAGACAAAAACCAGTTAACACAGCTTGGTTTTTATACATAAAACCTACATCTATAAGTGGCTAAACAGCCAATCACATTACTAAATTGATACAGGATATTCCTATCTCTTTTAATTAGCTAGAACAACTTCTTACAAGCCTATATTAATCATCTGTTGAGTTACTACTCCACTAAACAACTTGATGAGTGCCTTATTTAAAAACAAATATTAAAAAACACATTTTTTAAAAAACACACAATAACCATAACTGAAGACATAACAATTTCAATTAAATTACCTAAGGCTTTTACCAATCCTAAATCTAAAATATTTTGAAAGTGGAAATCTCACTTTCTTACAACTAATAATTATTACCCCCCCATTTACACACTGGATAAATTATTAACCACTAATGCTTATCTAAGGAGAGCTTTAAGCTTAAGAATACACTTAATGGAGACATAGTCGTTCCAACCTGGAAGCAAATGTGCACATGTTCTAATCTGCCATAATACTTCTTGCTCTTCTAAATGTAGCTGCCAGGGCCCTCCCCTTATATCATTTTTGATGTGATGTACTACACTGAAAGTGAAACAGTGGTCAGGGAATTCTAACACATGCCTGGCAAGTGCATTTGTGAAGTCCTTCCTATCTATAGCATACAGGTGCTCGTAAATTCTTTTCTTTATTTTTCTCTCCGTTTTGCCAATATAGAAGGAAGGACATTTTTCACATAGAGCCACATATATCACACCATTGGTGTCACAATTGTAATTACCCTTAATGAAATAGTTTTTACTGTTGATATACACTTTGTTACCAACATGGATGAACTTACATTGAGGGCACATACCACATTTACGCATTCCTACAATTTTATTTTGAATTTTAGATTTAACCGTAGCCGTTTCAACTAGATTTTTAAGATTAACACCCCTACGGTATGTAAATTCTGGACGTGTCCCAAGAACCTTAACCAGAGCCCTATCCTCAAGTATGATATTCCAGTTTTTAGCCACTATTTCTCTGATAGCTTTACAGTCCACACTGAAATTGAACAAAAGTTGATTCTAGAATGCGTGGAATCCTCTTAGAGGTGTCCTTACCCGATCTACTCATTAAGCCACCCACCAACAGTGGAGTAAAGTGGCCATTAGCCCTTTTAACCTGTACTTCATCCTATCTTTTATGAGGCTAACAGGATAGCCTCGAGCCAGAAACATTTTACTGATTTTGTTACATTCCATCAGAAAGTCATTATCATCTGAAATCATTCTAGCAGCTCTGACAAGTTGCCCTTTAACTACACTCCTTTTTTGATGAAAGGTGACAACTAGAAAATGCAAATAGCTGTTAGAATGGGTTGGCTTTCTGTAAATTAAAGATTTAAACTTGTTGTTGATTTTATCCTTACAGATTTTTACATCTAAAAAACTCATTTCATCCACTCCAATAGTGTACGTGAATTCTAAGAAGTTGGTCATTCCAGAAATATTGTCTATAAATTGTGGAATAAGGTTTTGCGGACCCTTCCAGATAAAACACATGTCATCTTGGTATCTAGTGTACCAAGTGACATGTTGTTGATACAGTTCACTATTGAACACATAATTGCGCTCCCAAAAAGCCATCACACTGTTAGCAAAACTACACCCACAGGGAGATCCCATGGCAATCCCTGTACTCTGGAGAAAAAACTGGTCCTTAAAAATTAAAAAGTTATTTGCCAGGACCAAGTCCAATAATGTTTCTACTAAGTACATCTGACCATTAGTGGCCCTCTTGGTCACCATAACATTCCTTGTCCAGTCAATACCTAGTTGATGAGGTATCACTGTATACAGATCTTTAACATCCACAATCAGGAAGACCAAGTCTACATGGTATTCAATTTTATTAAAATTCTCCAAAAAATCCCAGGAATCTTTACAAATCTGGGGTTCCCCCTGGATGCATGGTTTAAGAATACCATTGATGTACTTGGCACAAGCATAAGTAATAGAACCCCGCCCATCAACTATAGGCCTCAATGGGGGATCTATTAAATCTTTATGAATTTTGGGTGTGCCAAAAATCGTGGGAACCTTAGTTGCTGGCATTGACAAGTATTGAAAGGTGTTACAATCAATACTACCTTCAAGGAATAAGTCATCCAGGACACCCCTAATTTTCTTATAGGCTAAATTTAGTTCATTCAAACTAGATCTCAAATAGGTGCCAGACTGTAAATGAGACAACATTTTATTTTCATAAAAGTATTGGTCCATGAACACCAGACCCCCTCCCTTATCTGGCTACATGACTCTAACTTTACATTCATTAAGGAGTGAGATAAACTCCAGTTCATGTTTGGATATGTTACTTCTCATTCCCAACTCGTGTCTATTGTTGTTAAGTGTGGCCCTAAAATCAATGTCACATACTTTTTCAAAAGTAGTTAGCCCACCAAACAAAGGTGGGTTAAACACACTTGAGACTCTAACTGAATTTAGAAGTGCAGGTGTATTCCCTAGAGATACTGCCAGATTTAGTTTTCGAACATACAGTTTGAAATCTATAAGTGTTTTAACAAGGTCACTCCTTTTGTCAGGAATGAACGTCAAACCTTTTGAAAAAGTCAATCAGAGGTTGCTCAACAGTTAAAACAGTGTAATTATATATTTTAAAGTCACTATGTTGAGCTGTGAGAATCTCAGGTCCTGTCTCTGAGGAGAATGTCATCTCCTCCGTTGATTCGGTTTCCTCTTTCTCTGTAGTTGTCCCTGTTGTTCACTCTGACATTGCTGTTGTCCTGTATGTTTCTGTCCCTGGGAAAAACCTGCTCATTGTCAGTATTATCAAGATCTTGATTTTGGCCATGTCCATTAATGTTATCGTTGTTATTTTGGCCCCTGATGCTCACTTCTACGAACAGGGGCTTGTTCATGGTTAATGTTGTTAATTTCAGTGGGGAAGCTATTTTAGCCCCATCACCACCCTTAGGTAAATGCTGACCTAGCATAGGGAGGGGTACGCTTTATTATTTGCATAGTCTGAAATATCTCTGTCCATTTTACGCTTTTTGTAAAAAACAAGTTTAGAGATGGAAGCCTCAATACTTGAAAATATTCTTAAATAATCATATTTATATCTTACAAAATCGTTATCTTCCAACAAGCTTGCTTCCAAAACCTCTAGTTCCTCTTTTAAATCAATAATCTCTGCTCCATAAAAATTAATCAATGACAGTAGAAATTCAAAACCCTGCATATCAAAGAGGGTTAACAATTCTTGATAGTATACAGAGTTACTAACCAACCCTGCAGGATAACGCCACTGCCGTAAGCCTTTAGGAACAATTTTCTTTGTGATACATTCCTGTAAGTAAGCTACTTCAAGTTGCAATTTTTTACTTTCCTTTTGTGTGTTTTACTCAGTTTTTAAAGTTTTTTCTGTTCCAATTGGCAGAATGCCTTTTGACAGAATCAAATTGTGTCATCACATTTCAAACAAATGTTCATATCTCTGGAACCACATGGGTTATGAAAGAAGTATAAATGGCAAACTCTTCAGCACAAACTATTTTTATATAGATAGTATTCTTTAGATTCTAGGTATTAAACTGAATATTAGTCACAGTAAACACAGTATCAATTACATTTGTAACATTTTGTAAACAACTTACAATATCTCAGCAACCACTCAGGTTATGCACATACTGTCAGCAGCATTTTGTTCATCTAGCTGACAGCTTTCATACAAGACTAAGGAGTTCTGTCTGTTTTACTTGGTTGTTGAGATATTTAGAAAAATATGAAAATTACATCTATATAAATTAATATAAAAACAGTTAATATCTATATACCTGCACTAAACAGAGGTCAAATATTAATGCAGTTGAATTTTCCATTGTGTACGTTTTAAGATGAAATCTTAAAACATTATGCAAGTATGGTTTTAGAATTATTGATGCATATATGAACAAGCAATATTTGATGCCTAGAGGCATCAGTAGGATTTAAATGCAGATCCACCTGGAGGTGTCACTAGGATGTAATGAAAAATATGCTAACCCAGCATGGTGCAATTCACACAGATAAGAGAGATCCAGGGGGATTCCCACAGAAAATGTGTCTTTGTTACCAGGATGGCACCAAACAGAAGATGTCTTCCATTTGGACAAATATGGTTTCCTGGTAGTGGGTTTCTTGGTCTCCCTGCAGAACCCTAAGCACATCCTCAGAAAAAAAGATGCCTGAAAGGGGTTAAAACCCTATCATCCACAGTGTCAGCTGAACAGTGGACAAGTGAAGATGGATCAGAGACCCCTTGTCTTGTGTGAGAAGGTCCACCCTGTAACGTAACTCATGGTTACTGCCCCTGGCTAGGTGAAGAAGGGGAGGAACCAATGCTATCTGGGCCAAAAGGGAGGCACCAGCAAGATTTTGGAGGACTCTCTCTTAATCTTGAGCAGGACCCTCGGAATCAGAGGAAGGGGGTGGAAGGTGTAGTGAAACATCCACTTCCAAGAAAAAGATAGGACAAAAAGAGGAAGATGTCTGTTCAAAGGGTAGGCAAAAAAATCTACCTGTGGAGCCTCACCATTGGACAGTGTCCAGAAAAACATCTCTGTGAAGCATCTATTTGTAACCCTGTATACTGGGCCTGCTCAGAGTCTGACACCATATTTTGCTCCAAAGGAATGTAAACAGCCTGAAGAGTCATTCAATACTGGACAGCTGGATTTCAGACCTGAAGATCAAGTCTATCAAGAAGGTAGGACCCATGTCCCCCCTTGCTTGAAGATATACCTCATCATGGTGTATTGCCTGTGAAGATTTTGAGAGGTCCTGGAAGAAAGATGGAATGAAGAGTCTAAAAAGTTAAAATGAGAGCTCTGACATCCTTTATGTTGATGTGATTTGACTTCTGATGGGGAGGCCAGTGACACTGGGCCTTGAGGGAACTGAATGAAGCTCCCCACCCCCTGCACAAGGCATCTGAAAAATGTTCCTGAGATAAGACTAGGGGTTGAAAAGGAAGTCCTTAGTTGAGAGAAAGAGGAATCCACCACAAGTTTGAGGCACGGAAGAAAAGAAATCAGAAAATCCTGTGGATGACAGTGTTGAAGCCACACTGACTTCAAGAACCACTGTACGTTTTTCATATGGAGTCTGGCCAGAGATAGCAAAGGAATGTGGAGGCCATGAATCCTAAAACCCTGAGAAAATCCCTGGTTGTGACTGAAGCCAGAGGAAGAAGAGATTGAAAAAATGATTAGAGAGAGTGCCTTGGGTGGAGGCAGGGATGCCAGCATGGGGATGGTCTGGATCCTGCAACTGAGAAAAACATGATCCAGAGAAGGAACCACAACTGATTTCTTAAAGTTTATGGTAAACCCCAGATTTTGTAAGAGAAGAACCATAAACTATAGGTTTTGAAGCAAGACCTCAGGGAATGAAGCCTGAATCAGTAGGTCATCCAGATAAGGAAAGATTTGAACCCCTCTCAACCTGCAAAAGGCAGTGATAGGAGTGAGGCATTTGGTGAATACCCATGGGGCAGTAGAATAGAAAGACTAAAGGGCAAAGCAAAGAACTGACAATGCAAATAAAATACAAAGAAACATAAAAACGTCCTGAAAAGGGGATTAGCTGGGATGTGAAGATAAACATCCTACCGTAGGGCATTAGAATACAAAGGCCAAAACAGAGAATTAAAAATGCAAGGAAAAAATCAGAGAAACATAAACACGTCCTGTAAAAGGAATAATTGGGATGTGAAGATAAGCATCCTTGAGGTCCAGGGATACTAAAAAAGGCTGGGGAAGAAAAAAGAAGGAACAGGGTTTGAAGGGACAACATCAGAAAGGAAGGGACCTTCAGAAAGGTGTTAAGCTGAGAAAGATCTAGAATGGATCTCCGTGTGCCTTCCTTCCTGAGAACCAGAAGCATCCTGGAATAAAACCCTTTCCCTTCCCAGGCAGAAGGTATGAGTTAAATGGTGCCCTGAGCCAAAAGGCCCTGAAACAGTTCCTGAGGAGATTGAGGGATGCCCAGTAAAGTAAGAAGGGACTTCCATGCCATGAAGTATCCTTGGCAGATAATGGACAGAACACAAGAGTGCTGAGTGACCCTTAACCAATTGGGGCGGACAGAGAAAGTCAAAGGGATAAGGGAACCTGACCCAACTAAAGGGGAAGCAAACTGTCAGAGCATGTTTTTTTCCTTGAAAAAGGAGGCTTCCAAGAAGTAGGAGTCTTAGCAGACTTAGCAGGCGGTACATGCTTGGAACCTTTCTTTCCTTTAGGAGATGGGCAAGGTTGGATGGATAACTCCTCAGGAACATAGGGATAGGAGAGACAAAAATGTTTTAATTCCTGCAATGCCTTGCTGGAGGACTTAAAAAGCTCAGTAGCAGCAGAACCAAAAAGGTTCTTATTATCAAGAGAAGCATTCAGCAATTTAGCCTTAATATCATCAGGTAAGGGTTGGAGATGAAACTAAGCATCTTGTCTCAAAATAGAACCAAAGCCAGCAGCCCTAGAACAGGCATCAGCTGCATCATGACTATATTTAATAAGAGTGGTGAGTCACTTGTCAAGATAGATCACAGTAGAGAAAGGGATGTGACCTTCTCTTCTGACTCAGGGAGGTCAGAGATTGCCTGAGAAGCTTGAGAAAGAATGGCTAAAATATACCTAGCCATAGGAGTCTGGTAATTAATAGCCCAAAAAGCCAGAGTGGCAGCAGTATATAGATTTCATCTGCCTAAACATTCCATAGTTCTACTGTTCTTGTCTAAAGAAAGTAGCTTAGTAGATGGCAAAAGCTTAGGTTTGTCAAATGAGACAGACACTACAACATGATTACCAGGAGGACACTTGTAGAAGAACTTAAAATTACTGGGCATCTTGGAAAATCATTTTTTTTTAGTGGCTGGAGTTTGAGAATCAGGGGCCAGAGAGGACAGGACTTGGGAGAGTTAATCTGGAGAAGTTCATAATATCTCTTCTTTTGAATATCCGAAACCTGAGAACAGTCCCATTTGAAATATTGCATCATGCGAGAAATAGTGTCCTGAAAGGAGAGTCCTTTCAAGGGAGAGTCGACTAAGAATCTTTTCTCCTGAGATCCATAATCCAAAACAGAATATGTCAAAGGTTCTTCCCCAGAACTCAAATCCTTTTCAAAGGGTTTCTGCTATCTGGGCTTCTTAAGGGGAGTAGATGTCCAAGGAGCAGCAGATACAGAAAGCCATTATGGAGCCGTTAAGGCTATTAAGGCATTACACAGCCCCTGGGTAAAATCCTGCCACTCACGCTGGGAATCTTTAGCAGCAGGGGAAGCATGTTTGTTTTGTTTTTTTTTGTTTTTTTTGCTTTTTCTTTTTTGGGACATCTGCCGTAAAAACCCTAGGAGGTTCAGACGTTTGTCTACACTCAATCGATGTAGTAGGAATTTCCTCCAAACTAGGATTTGTATTATCCTTCTCAGTCCTTCTGAAATTAATCAGCTGATGTTCCCCTTCAACATCCAAAGTGGACATCTGCAGTGCCTTCAAGAACATGCAAGAAGCTAGAGCCATGTCAGCCTCTGACACACTGGCTGCAGAGGAATACAAGAAAACTGGCAATTCTCTGGAATTTCACCAGCCTTGAGAAAGATAGCTGAGGGAGGCAGGACAGTAGCCAAATCAGACTGGAGTTTTTTTGCCTTTTTCTTGGCAGGCAGCTGACATTCGGGATGGGAAGATTCTGCTATATCACCTTGCGCCAACAATTTAAGATGTCTGTTCTCCTGGTAGATTGACAAGGAGGAGAGATGACTACATAGGTTCTTAGGGATAAACGCGTTGCAAATAGAATACTGTGTACAATCGCACCCAAACAGAAGAGAGACTGCTCGTGATGATCTTAATCATTATAACACTTATTTACCTCACACAATAAACTCTATTACTCCCATATATCTTAAACAGCTCCATACTCTTGGCTCATCTTTCAGTACCTATCATACACACCTCTACAACATCTCCCATCTACCATACTTTTCTCCTCTTTCTCCTACTCCACCTCTATCTCACTCTAAATATATCTGCCTATTACACTACCCACATACCTCACAACCCAACATCTACAACTACCCTACACACACCATCAGTCCCCAGCTACACGTCAATTAGTCCCACTTTATATAGCAAACATACTTTTACAAGCCAAAGTAAAGATCCTCACCCTTCAAAGTCCCTGCTACAATACTGTATCATTTCCAACCCATCTACAAATAAAAAAAGAAACCACAATATGTTATGCCTCCCTCCTACTCCAATCTAGCTCAGCGCGGAGACATTCATCCAAACCCTGGCCCCTCCCCACCATCCTGCTATCCTCTAAAATCCCTAAACTTCACTGCCATTAATATCCAGAGTATCAGAAAGTCTCACACCTGCAGGCATGGTTAAGCCAAAATAAAACTTCACAGCTATCACAGAGACTTGGCTAAAACCATATGTCAAAGATGTAGAATTCCTACCCCCTAACTATAGCTGCCTAAGGACAGACAGACCAAAGAAAAAAGGCTGCGGAGTCACCTTAATTTACCAAAATACTTTTACAGTATTTCAATACACTAAACCTATACCACAATTTACCACTGCAGAGATACTACTGGCCTTCCTAAAACTGAATAACTGTAAAAACCTTTGTATCATAGTTCTATACATTCCCCCAGACAATAATATACCTATATTTGAAGAGATTCTTGCCTGGACTACCACCAATATTAATAACAAAACTATTATCTTAGGCGACGTTAACATCAATTGGCATGACATCTCAAATAATGATTCTCCAACATCATTAACCTATACAATTACACTCAACTAATCACTGATATCACCAGACCCAACTATAAAAACAACAAAGGCTCAGCCCTTAATGGATCCTGGTATCCAACCCAAACAACATCTCCTCCTCCAGTAAACTACAAAATAGTATCAGTCACCACTTACCTGCTTTTGTAACACTTAAGATTACCCATCCCACACCAAAACCAATTCAAGCTCATTAGGGATTTATCCAATTTCTCCCCCTCTACCTTCAATGAGATCTTATGCAATATAAACTGGACACAATTAAAATATCTTCCACTCAATTATGATGTTGAGTTCTTTAATTCAACATTCCTTGAGATCTTAGATAGGGTATCCCCACCTCACCTGAGGCTAAACATGCCAACTGGCTGAACAAACTAAGGAAATTATGTTCACTAGAGATAAAGCCTGGAAAGCCTGGACAAAAAAAAAACAACTGACCTCACCCAATATAAACAGCTAGGCAACCAGGCAAAACGTCTAATGATTAAAAGTAAAAAAAGAACACTTCCAAACTCTTCAAAACCAACACAACCTAAACTCTAAAAAGTTGTGGGGAGCACTCAACTCTCTGCTTTGTCCAGGCACTAAAAATAATCCTTGACCAAACCCTGACAAGACTCCCACAGAGATGGCCACACTCTAACTAACTTTACTGACACCAATGCAAAGCTAACCTCTGTCTTCTCACCATCACACCACAAACCACCCAATACTCCATCATCTCCCTGTCCAAACTCCTCTACATCTACTTTTACATTCATACCAATACTCACCTCCACTATACAAAACGAACAGAAAGGTACCAAAAATGCTCGTACCACCAATGTCTTTCTTATAGCACCAAAACACCTCACAACTCTGCCGATGTCTTTCTAGTTACACCAAGCACTTCAAACCTCAGCCGATAAAATAAAACAGCTTTAATGTCACAAATTACCAAAATTGCAGTACATGGGTTTAGCGCTTTCATCTACTGTAGGTAGACTTCATCAGAACCAATGATAACCTATTGCCACAGTTCTTTTAAAGCAATTTTGGCGCCAAAAAATCTTGCTTAAAGATACATAATCATAAAAAATATATATATAAAAATATGTAGATACAAAACTGATGTTGATAATGCTCAATATAACACAACAATGTGTATAAGCAATATATTTTAAAAAACATAAAAATTCATGTTATCTATCTATACAAGATATTATCTAACACTCTATATACTAATATAAGTAATTAATTTAAATAAACACATATTAACATGATGTTAACACTAACTCTCCTTAAATATCATCTATATTTTAATAAATAAACAATAGATAAATCATTTTTACATTGTATATAAATATATATATATATTTTTAAGTAAATATATTGATATATTGATTTATTAACCAACCCCAAATGATGTATAATGTAAATTATAAAATATAAAATGTAAAATGGGGAATGGGGTCCCCAGGGGGATGGAAAAATTCTAGCCACGGTCCAAAAGCAAAAAAGGTTTCATACTTATGTGTTCATTTAGACCTGGCCAGGAAGTGGCATCACATAAAATCTGCCATTTAGTCTCTAAGCAGGACAAACCTGTCTTCCAATCACCACCATACTCACTGACCCCTATTTTGTCAATAATGGAGAATTTAAAACTATGATGGTCTCCTTTCTCACTTATGTGTTTACTTAAAGCATTTTTCAAATCTACCTTTTTAATTTTATACAGATGTTCAGAATACGGGTTTTGAGTTTCCTTTCCGTCTTTCCAATGTAGAAACCTTGACAGCTAGAACAGGTTGCCAAGTACACCACTCTCATAGAATTGCAGTTGCCTTTCTTACCAAAACATTTAGTTCTATTATTGTTAGAGAGTTTAATGGTGTTACTCTCATTAATGTACTGGCAATATCTACAATTCCCACATTTGTGTGTGTATTCATCTTTAGATCTTGTCATCTCCTTTTTCTTTCCCCCCTCAACCTCTTGATGTTAAATGAGGTTTTGTACACACTAGTGGGATGTAAACCCAAAACCGATGTAATTTCCTCTGAGCCTAGAAAGATATCCCAATGCCTATGTAAAATCTGCTTAACTAAATTTGAATAGGGATTAAACATGATAACACAAACCTTGTTTCTATCACCTATCAATTGTTTTTGTGTGTTCTTCCCTATAAATGTACCTCCTAATAGGGGGATGTATTTCTTTCCCCACAACCTGATGACATATTGGGTCACATCTGTTACCATCTCCTTAGGGTACCCTCTAATACGGAACATATTAGCCACAATATCCATCTGTTCCTCCATATCCTGTCTCATAGAACACATAATGCATTGTCCCTTGATGATGTTACGAAAGATATACGGAGGATGACAACTGTCATATTGTATATAATCATTAGAGAAGGTGGACTTCCTAAAAATTTTAGATTGAAAACCTTCGCTCGTTGAGCTGATATAGGTGTCAAGGTATGGAATGCCCACCTTCTCCACCTTGTATGTGAATACATCTACATATTTTTATATATATATTTTTTATGATTATGTATCTTTAAGCAAGATTTTTTGGCGCCAAAATTGCTTTAAAAGAACTGTGGCAATAGGTTATCATTGGTTCTGATGAAGTCTACCTACAGTAGATGAAAGCGCTAAACCCATGTACTGCAATTTTGGTAATTTGTGACATTAAAGCTGTTTTATTTTATCGGCTGAGGTTTGAAGTGCTTGGTGTAACTAGAAAAGACATCGGCAGAGTTGTGAGGTGTTTTGGTGCTATAAGAAAGACATTGGTGGTACGAGCATTTTTGGTACCTTTCTGTTCGTTTTGTTCGAGACTTTGGGGTCCGGTCGGTTAACTGTGGAGTTGGTTGTCCAATTTACTGTTATCGAGTTGACTACATGGCCGAGTCGGGCTCCTTGAGTGCTTCATTGAGCAGAACGGAGTTCCAGGAGTTGCGTGCAGAGGTCACGTCGCTACAGGAAGATGTCAGCAAACTGCTGCAGCTAGTTTCCTCACTCACCAGACCAGCGGTCGAGGATGTGGAAGTGTTGCCGATGTCTAAGGGTCCGGACATCCACCCGACTACTATTTCACCAGCTATTTCGCTTATTTTGACTCCACCGGTTGTGGAGGGAGGGGATAGCTTTAACAGTATACCTAACGGCCAAGTGTTTAAAAACATAACAAACACGCAAGTACGCTTAAATGTGGATAACAAAGACACTGATTTCCAGCTCCTGGACGAAGGAGACTTCACATTTGACTTTAGTTTCTTCCATTCTAGGGAAGATACATTACGTATGGGCGCTAAGCCCAAACAGAAGGAAAAGATGAAAACATATTCATCCATGGTCAACAGAAGGGGCATTCAACATCAAGGTACTGTAATTAATGATAACATTAGTAGCCCTTCTGTTAGGACAAAGACAAAGAACATTAAGAGCAATATTTTACCTAACAGTTACACCAGCAATGGTAATAATAAAAATAAATATGTTGGACTTTATAACACTGATGTTGTGAAGAATTTTATGTGTGATGAATATGATTTTAGTAATAGTACAGATATAAGAAACAAATGTGATGATAAAAATGTGAAATCTTATAATGATTCTTTAAAAGCCAAAATATATTTATTGGGTAAAAAATTAGTACAGATTAAAGGGGCAAAAATTGACAATGGTTATTTAGAAAAATGTTTGTTACTAAAAATTGTGCCCAGAGGTTTGAGATTCTTCAAACTTCCACTGGGGATACTTTACAGTGAGACAGTGATGTTTGAATTTAACAATTTATTTGACAACTTTGGGTTTGAATTTGTTAAACTGTTCATGAAATTCAATGACGAAAAAATAGGTGGATTAGTCATGGATATTGAACAGTTATGTGAAGAAATAACTCAGGACCCAGAATTTGACTATTGGCAGGATTTGTTTGAAAAACAGTTCAGAGTGGCTAAAGCCAAGGCATTTGACATCTACAACAGGAAACTTGACAAATTGGATAGGGACCTGAAGGCGTATAGAACTGATAGGGCATATATATGGCCACACCCTACCCAGGACAGAATGAGAACAAATGAACCAAAAATAGGATGGGAAAGGGGTAGATACAAAAGAACAGGAGAAGACGAAAATTTTCAGGGGGGAAGGTTCCACCAGGCCCCTATACATCGCCAAAGGAGATAAAGGACCTAGGTGTAACATCTCTGGAAAAAGGAAATTCTTGCAATTCAATACCCACTTTACCCACCCTTTTAATATCAGATGGAAGTGTAGGTAATTCTTCTAACTTTCATTTACCTATGGAAGGGGTAGGGAATGCGAACAAAGTTTTTATTTATTCTTATAAAGGTTTTAAAGTGTATAATTTCACTGACATGTATATTTCACAAGATTTTTTCAGCTTGTTCAGTAAGGGAATGAAGTTTATTCCTTCAGCTAGGTTTAATTTGGTAGATACCATCAAAGAAGTCAAATTATATTGTCGTAGACTTCAATTAGCTATACAATTCAAGGACAACATTAGGATTGAGGCACCTAAAGCATTAGTGAGAAAAAGTATGTATATTCCTGTTAACAATGTACAAGTGGGTAACTATGAACGTATGGTATGTAAAGATATATACCAATTGTACGGAAATATCCGGAGAGGTGTCAATCAATGTCCAGATTTTTGTGACAACCTAACCAAGGGTGAAAGGGAATGTTTGGACCTTATTGTGGCCAACAGTGACATAAGAATCATGAAACCGGACAAGGGGGGTGGCTTGGTTGTATACGATACACCAGCATACAACAAGGCCATCCATGACCTTCTATTTGATTCTGGTAATTATGAACAGACATCTCTTAATCAGATCAACATAGGCTACCATAGAATAGATCTTGCAATTGAGGAATATCTATTAGACAACCGTATCACAAATGAAGAATACGGGTTTATTAGAACGGAACATCCTATACTGGCCAGAATAGTGGGGATACCTAAGATCCACAAAAGTGTTGAAAATCCCCCTTTTAGACCTATTATTTCTGGCTCTAGATCGAAAACCTTCAGTATAGGGGTTGCTATTGATTTTTGGTGTAAGCACATTTACAACAAAGTCCCCCATTTAACTAAAGATTCTTGGGATTTTTTTATGCACACTAAAAAAGGAAGTATGGTCATGTGATTTAACCTTCATCACGATAGATGTTCAGGATTTATTCTCATGTATTCCTTACACTACTGGTTTAGAATTTTTTGAAAATAGCTTAAGGAAACACTCTGACCTTACATGGGACAAGATTTGTTTGATACTTGATATGATGGGGCTGGTCCTCTCACACAATTACATTCAGTTTTTAGGAGAATTTTTTAAACAGATTCGAGGAGTTGCGATGGGGTCATCTTGTGCCCCCATCTTCGCGAATCTTGTTATGTTGGAGTGGGAGGAAGTCTACGTAAAACCCAGTGATTTTTACAAACATATAGCCCTTTATACACGTTTTTTGGACGACCTGTTCATCATCTGGAAAGGGCCAAAAGAAGATATACCCAATTTTATAGCATACATCAATAGTACCACCCATTTTTTAAGATTCACATACAAGGTGGAGAAGGTGGGCATTCCATACCTTGATACCTACATCAGCTCAACGAGCGAAGGTTTTCAATCTAAAATTTTTAGGAAGTCCACCTTCTCTAATGATTATATACAATATGACAGTTGTCATCCTCCGTTTATCTTTCGTAACATCATCAAGGGACAATGCATTCGGGTAGCCCGTATGTGTTCTATGAGACAGGATATGGAGGAACAGATGGATATTGTGGCTAATATGTTCCTTATTAGAGGGTACCCTAAGGAGATGGTAACAGATGTGACCCAATATGTCATCAGGTTGTGGGGAAAGAAATACATCCCCCTATTAGGAGGTATATTTATAGGGAAGAACACACAAAAACAATTGATAGGTGATAGAAACAAGGTTTGTGTTATCATGTTTAATCCCTATTCAAATTTAGTTAAGCAGATTTTACATAGGCATTGGGATATCTTTCTAGGCTCAGAGGAAATTACATCGGTTTTGGGTTTACATCCCACAAGTGTGTACAAAACCTCATTTAACATCAAGAGGATAGTTGAGGGGGGAAAGAAAAAGGAGATGACAAGATCTAAAGATGAATACACACACAAATGTGGGAATTGTAGATATTGCCAGTACATTAATGAGAGTAACATCATTAAACTCTCTAACAATAATAGAACTAAATGTTTTGGTAAGAAAGGCAACTGCAATTCTATGAGAGTGGTGTACTTGGCAACCTGTTCTAGCTGTCAAGGTTTCTACATTGGAAAGACGGAATGGAAACTCAAAACCCGTATTTACGAACATCTGTATAAAATTAAAAAGGTAGATTTGAAAAATGCTTTAAGTAAACACATAAGTGAGAAAGGAGACCATCATAGTTTTAAATTCTCATTATTGACAAAATAGGGGTCAGTGAGTATGGTGGTGATTGGAAGGCAGGTTTGTCCTGCTTAGAGACTAAATGGCAGATTTTATGTGATGCCACTTCCTGGCCAGGTCTAAATGAACACTTAAGTATTAAACCTTTTTTGCTTTTGGACCGTGGCTAGAATTTTTCCATCCCCCTGGGGACCCCATTCCCCATTTTACATTTTATATTTTATAATTTACATTATACATCATTTGGGGTTGGTTAATAAATCAATATATCAATATATTTACTTAAAAATATATATATATATTTATATACAATGTAAAAGTGATTTATCTATTGTTTATTTATTAAAATATAGATGATATTTAAGGAGAGTAAGTGTTAACATCATGTTAATATGTGTTTATTTAAATTAATTACTTATATTAGTATATAGAGTGTTAGATAATATCTTGTATAGATAGATAACATGAATTTTTATGTTTTTTAAAATATATTGCTTATACACATTGTTGTGTTATATTGAGCATTATTAACATCAGTTTTGTATCTACATATTTTTATATATACATTTTTATGATTATGTCTCTTTAAGTAAGATTTTTTGGCGCCAAAATTGCTTTAAAAGAACTGTGGCAATAGGTTATCATTGGTTCTGATGAAGTCTACCTACAGTAGATGAAAGCGCTAAACCCATGTACTGCAATTTTGGTAATTTGTGACATTAAAGCTGTTTTATTTTATCGGCTGAGTTTTGAAGTGCTTGGTGTAACTAGAAAGACATCGGCAGAGTTGTGAGGTGTTTTGGTGCTATAAGAAAGACATTGGTGGTACGAGCATTTTTGGTACCTTTCTGTTCGTTTTGTTCGAGCCTTTGGGGTCCGGTCGGTTAACTGTGGAGTTGGTTGTCCAATTTACTGTTATCGAGTCCACTATACAAAAACTCCTTCATAAACTCAAACCACGCACAAATGCTCCAGACAACTTACCGGCTGAATTTCTAAAATTAGCTGCAAACTCCATTGCCTATCCAGTCAGTATGCTTCTCAATAGATCCATTAAGCAGGCCACCATACCTAGCATTGAAGAAAGCATTTGTTCTCGCTCTACATCAAGGCGGCCAAAATACTGATATCTCTAATTTCCAGCCCATAGCAATCCTCTCCCCATCTCTAAAATATTACAAAAATGTGTGCACATTCAGCTTCTCAACCATCTTGTCAATAATCACATCCTCTCCCCTACGCAGCATGACTTCAGGCCAGGGCACAGAACCAGTACTGCTCTCATATCCTTTCTGGACATAGTAAATCGGGTTACCAGTACTGCTCTCATATCCTTTCTGGACACAGTAAATCGAGCTCGGGACACCGGATACAGTTTCCTCACTCTTCCTACACCTCTCAAATGCTTTCGATATGGTTTCCTGTCCCTTACTACTTACCAAACTCTCCAACTTAGGTCTCTCACTCCTCACCCCTGAACTGGTTTTCCAATTATCTCTCAGACAGGCAACAAGCTACTAAATGGCAAAAATCCTGCTCACCATTTCTGAAAACAACAAATGTTCCCCATGGTTCAATACTAGGCCCCCTCCAATTTAGCATTTTCACCATTCCACACCACTCTTACTCATGGCACAGTTATCCAATATGCAGATGACTCTACAGTCATCTGCTCTGCTAAGACTGTGTCTGACCTCCAGCAACTTACCCAACAGGCCCTTACAGAAACTGAAGCTTGGATGTCAAGTAACCATCTCGCTCTTAACCCTAGTAAAACTAAGCTTATAATATCCACTCCCAAAAAGAATACCTCTCTCAAAAGAAAATAATTATCCATCTATTCCGTAACTAATACTAGCAGTGGCATCATTCCAAGTACCAAACTATTACGTGTCATTGATGAAAATCTAACATTGGACCTCCACATCCTTAACAATATCAAAAAAACACATCAGAAACTTGGTACCCTCTACAGACACAAGCATTTCCTTAACTTCACTGCCAAGAAAGCTCTAGCCTCTGCCTTCCTTCTTCTATCCCTACTTTATGGTGCCCCCATCCTCACCAACACACAGTCCACACTGAAAACCAAACTTGACTCATGCTACAATAAGATCGCCAAATTCATAACTAACTCAAAATATTCATCCCTTCACCATCTATCCTTACACCAACTAAACTGGCTCAAACTGCCACAACACCTCAAATACCTTCAACTAACTACTGCACATAAATCTATATACAAACCATCTAGGTGCCCCTCTCTCTCTTCTTTACTGTCCACCTATCATCCCAATAGACCTCTTAGACCAGAAAACACATCATTGCTAATAGCTGACAAACCAAACCTCTCAGCTGGTCAAATGCTTTACTCTGTCACAGTCTCTAAACTCTGGAATGCTCTCCCAACTTCTATCAGAACCATAAGTAATCATGTTCTCTTTAAGTTGTCCTTAAAAAAACATCTCTCTTCACTCTGGCACTGTTCATGTACCAAAGCAAAACTTCCTTAAATATCTGCCTCCTCACTTTTAAACTCTCGCTATTCAATCTCTATACTCCTTAAATCCCTCTCACATTATCATACCACAACAACTGCATGAACTCAAACTCTGTTATATCTTTGCTACTAAAACCCACTACCAAATAATAAGTAATGCTCAAAGCTGTTCTACAATCATCTAATTCTACACAAAGAAGTGTGTAAATGCGTATATAGTAGTGTGTAAATATTTATATAACATTGAACCACTGAGCTTACATTATTCCTAATGTAGTATCACTGTATGAGCTCTGTATTAGTGTCAGTTTCAATTTTTGACTGCATTGTAACTGTATCATACTCTAAAATGCATGTTATTTTTTTGTATGTACTGTCATATTATGTTGGAGGTTTTCTCCCCAGGCCTCCACTGAAAATGGGCTTACCTAGGCCCAGTAGACCATCCTGGTAAACAAATGCAATACATATATTTATAGGGAATCTGCCTCCCCCACTGACATTTTCCCTTTCTGGATGACATGTAAACTCACAAAAAAGGAAGTTATGCACTCACCATAATGTTCTGTCTGAGTAGTTGTACTTCATTTGTCTTCAACCTGTGGGATACGGATCTGAGCTGGCAACTTTTACTAGCATCAGCTCCGAGCTCTAAACTCCTCCCCTTACCCATAATACACCTCCACTGCCTTCCATCCCCAGATCGAGTTTGATGAACCTTATACTGATAACCCGACCTGAAAAATTTACTTGTGACCTATACTGCAGCCCGTAGGCTGATCATATACCAAGGTCTGGGGGAAGGAGGGAGGGATGGTTAAAGACAAATGAAGTACAACTACTCAGATGGAACATTATGGTGAGTACATAACTTCTTTATCTGAACTAGTTTACTTCATTTGGTCTTCAACCTGTGGGACAGAGTCCCCAGCTACTAAACTACTGGGAAGCCCTCATGGAAGGATATTCTGGAGCACCGAGGAACCAAAGTACGCTCTCCTTCTGGAAGTCAAATCCAATTTGTAATGAGAAATAAACATATGAGATGAGGACCAAGTAGCTGCAGAACAAATATCATCCAAAGACACACTAGACCAAAAGACCACAGATGTAGCCATGGACCTAGTGTACTGAGCTTTCACCTTACCTTAAGGAGACATGCCTTTGTCCTTATAGACCTGCAGGATGCATGAAGAAATCCATCTAGCTATAGTGACTCTGGAGATAGGTTTCCCCAAAAAGGGTTTACAGAAGGACACAAACAATTGATCAGATTTACAGAAATTTTTTGTCCTATGTAAATAGAATCGTAACTGTCTTATGAACGTCCAACATGTGGAGTTTGTATTCCATCTTGTTAGTAAAAGTAGGAAAAAACACAGGCATATTGATGGTCTGATTGATATTGACTGGGGATGCCACCTTAAGAAGAAAGGATGGATTTGCTCGAACGGAAACCCTATCTTTGTGAAAAATCATATAAGGAATTTTGATAGACAAGGCCTGTAATTCTGAAACCCTTTTGCAGAGGTAATAGCCACCAGAAAAGCTGTTTTCCAAGATAATTTCAAATCTGCAGTTGCGGCAGGCTCGAAAGGCGGACCGACCAAAGCTTGAAGAACCATAGTAAGGTCACATGGCGGAACAGGATCTTTGACTGGGGGCATAACAAAAAGGTGCCTTTGATAAAGGCTTTACACAGTCTAGAAGAGGCTAAAGAGGCAGAATTCTTGCCCACATGAAAATGAGAGATGGCAGCCAACTGAACCTTGACAGTAGAACAGCTAGCTCCATGTTGAAAAATGTTTTATTTATTTATTTTATTTATTTAACATTTGTTGACCGGGAAAGTCCGACTAGGTTCCACAGATCCTGTTTTCAGCGGAGGCCCGGGGAGAAATGCTCCAGAAAATGTCAGCTAGAAAATCAAGAATGGCGGAAACAGGAGCCGTGAAAGGGTCTAAACTCCTTTGAGAGTCCCAAAAGGAAAAAGTTTCCACTTGCTGCGATAAACCTTCTTGGTCGAAGACTTATGAGCAGCCACCAAAATAGATCTGAGGAGGATAGTCCAGGAGTCCTAGCAATCAAGGGAACTGGAGTAACCAAGCTGTGAGCTTTAGGCTGTCCGGATTCGGACGAGCCACCCCCGAAGGGTGTGAAATTAGATCCTGAATGGGATCTAGGATCCAAGGCGGAGCCAGAAGGTGGGACCAAAGGAAGGGAAACCATACCTGGCGAGGCCAGAATGGGGCAATGAGGATCACTTTGCTCCCCATTTGACGAGCTTTCTGTAGAAACCTTGGAAGGACAGGTACTGGCGAGTAAGCATACAGAAGACCGGGAGGCCAAGCATGAACTAGAGTGTCTCAGGGGGACTCACCCAGCAGGGGGTTCAGAGCAAAAAACTTGCTGCACGTCGTACTGGAAGGAGATGCGAAGAGATCACAGCAAACTTGACCCCACTCGCTGAAGATCTGTTCCTCTACTGACAGATTCAGAGACCACTAGTAAGGCATCAGAATGGTCCGACTTAGCCTGTCCGTTCAGATGTTGGACCATCCCGGAATGTGCGCTGCAATGAGAAAGCAACCAGTGGAGATTGCCCATTCCTACACTATTATCGCCTCACGACAAAGGGGGTAAGATCTGGTCCCTCCTCGTTTGTTGATATACCAGACCACTGACATGTCTGACTGAACAGCAATCGTTCCCAGAGGAAGAAAGGCATGAAGGGCCTGCAACACTAGAAGGACCACCCTCATCTCTAGGACATCTATGTGCAAGCTGGTCTCTATGGGGGACCACAGGCCTTGGACTGTCCTGCCCGAACAATGACCTCCCCACCCAAGTTGGGAGGGGCTGGAACAAAAAAATCGTCCCTCCAAAATGTCTGGAGAGCATATCCACCATATGAGGGACGACCAACAGACTTGACTGAGTTGAATTGGATATGTCAATGGCAGTTCCAACAGGGACCATTGTACAGCTAGAGTCCACTGTAGAATTCTTATGTGTAATCAGGCACATGGGAGAAGAGTTATGGTCGCCACCATAGAGCCTAAGACCCTCAACACCAATTCCGCCGTTGGGAGATGAGGGTGGTAGATCAGGGCAACATGCATCCTTAAGTTTTAAACTCTCTCTGAGGTCAGGGAGATTTTGAACTGAAGAGTATCTATCCTAGCACCAATGTAGTCTATCACCTGAACAGGATCTAGGAGAGATTTGGACACATTGACTGTGATCCCCAAACACAGGGCAGGAGTCAGGAAATAATCCCTGGTTTGGGAGAGTAGACACCTGGTGGGAGCAGTGAGGAGCCAATTGTCCAGGTACGGATAGACCTGAATCCCCTGAAGCCTCAGGCCAGCCAATACCACCACTGTCACTTTGGTAAACACCCTGGGGGCTGTGGTGAGACCAAAGTGTAGGGCTCGAAATTGGTATTGATTGACTCCTAGCCAGAAGCAGGGGAACCTCCTGGAGCTTCTGTGCATTTTTATGTGATAGTAAGTATCCTGGAGTCTAATGAGCACATCCAGTTGCTCTCTTGCAAGTACGGCATGATGGACTGTAATGTGACCATCCGGAACTTCTCTTTTGGCAACTGACAGGTTCAGGGTAAAGAAGTCCATAATGGGCCTTAAGTCCTCCCCCCCCCCCCATTTTCTTTGGCACCAAAAAGAACCTGGAGTAGAAGCCCGATCCAGACTGCTCTGGGGGGGATGGTTTCAATGGCTCATTTCCCTAGCAGCTTAGAAATTTCCTGTGCTGCTGCCTCCCTTTGAGTGGGTGGTACATCTGGGGGGTGTCTGGGAGATTTGGGGGAACCCAGGAAGGGAATAGAATATTCTCTAGATATGATCTGAAGCATCCAGCAGTCCATTGTTATGGACTCCAATGCCACTAAGTGCAAGGACAATCGTCCCCCGACTGCCGCCATAGTACAGAAGTTGGGCAACCCCTCAGGGTTGCTGCCCGGGTCTGTCCGAGAAAGTTTCTCAAGACCCAAAGTTCCTTGGACACCCTCTTCCTCTGGGCCGGCGTCCATTCTGTCCCCCTCTGCCTCTGGGGGAAGAAGAGCCTTGAGTGTCCCAGGAATACTGTGACTTCCGGAACCACATCTTCTTCTGCCCTCTCTGGTTCCGGAAAAAGGACCTTTGAGGGTTAGAGAAGCAGATCCCAATGGCAGACAGTGTCTTCCCGTCCTTCTCACTCTGGACTAATGTCTCTGACGGTTTTTCCAAAGAGTATAGAGCGATCATAAGGGGCATTGACAAAGGACACCTTAAAGGGTTCTGAAAATTGACATCACCTGAGCCAGGCGTTGTGCCTCGTGGCCAAGCCGGACCCAGCCGCTCCTTCCGTAGCATGTGAAAGGAGTCACATGGACGTGTTAGATATTGCTTTTAAAGTGGCCATCCATATGGAGAACGAAGCCTTCTCCTCCTGCGACATGGACTTGGGGGGAGATTCCTCCAGCTCCTTTACCAGGTCACGTTAAAGTCTGGTGACATGGGCCAGGTAGGTCAGCACCCTAAATTGAAAAGGTAGCTGAAGCATAAACCCACTTCCCAAGACAGTCCATCATCTGTGACTCTCGGTCAGGAGGATGGACCGATGAACTCTCCTGAGCAAGTTCCTTCTTAGTGGCTGCTGCTACCACCATGGCGTTTATGGGGGAGCCTTTGTTCCATGCTGGTCTGTCTATGGGGGGCTTAAAATCTTATCCGGTCTTTGTGGGATAGGTTCCATGGTGTTCAGTTCCTTCCATGTGACCAGATCCACCAAAGGATCAGAGGGAGGGGACACCCAGGAAGTAGATGGGCCCATGCTGAAAGCCTCCAGGAACACAGACTCATCAGAAGAAGGTTTGAGGGCAGCCCAACCTCCCCGTTGGTGCAGGATTTCCATGATGTCTCCAAAGGAGATATACTTGGGAGGTGACCTAGGGGAACCTTCTCCATCATCCAAGTCCGTGTCCTCGGTGAGGGACTCAGGGGAGTCCAAGTGCCTCCTCTTGCATGTATGCTTGCAAGGTACCTCTCTGGTGGTGGTCTCCAGGGGGAGCTCACAAGCCACTTGTTCCTCGGGGGAACCGTCTGGGGCTCTTTGAGCATAGGCTGTCCCTCTGGTAAAATGATGGGGACCACAGACAGAGCCAAGGGGGTCTGGGTGACGTCCGAGGGGGCAGTCAGTGGTCTCAATTCAGTGGAGAGAACCCTTTCTACCACAAATGCCAAAGGAGAGTGAACCTCCTGAGAAACCAATAAGGATGCCGGTCTCCCCAGACCGATGAGAGACTCGGAGCCGGGCCCGAGGCAGACGGAGCTCCGAGGGAGGGAACCTGGCCCGACAAAGTCGGAGCTGAAGAAAAAGGTTCCACTCCCTCGGATCCGACACCCAAGCTCCAGCTCAGACAGTGACTCGGATACGAGCTGGTCAGATCTGATACGCTCCATGCAGCTGTCAGCGTCGAGGAAGCAGGTACCGTTGGCGCCAACCCCCTTACCAATGACAACCTCAGATCTGAATAATCTAAACCCGAAGGTTGGATCGGAGAAGGAGATATATGCTGGAAAAAAAGGAAGCGAGCTACCCCCTCCTAAGAGAGGGGGTCTGGCAGGACACCCATCTGGATTTGAGTACGGATAAACCTCCTCATCATTTTATCCAGATCAATGTCAAACAAGGACCGGGTGGACCTTGACGAGGCCACGGACTCCGACCTGGTGGGTCGAGGCACCAAGGCCAGAGAAGCTGAACGTGTCACATCTGGCTCCAGGGAGAACCTCAGAGATCGGAGCTGAGGGGCGTCACGGATCCGTGGCGTCTTAGTAGGTGAAGTGAGGGAGGTCCGCACATCTCTTTATCTTTTTCCTTACCTTCGACTCTCTCTCCCTCTCTCTACCCCTTTTCTGCTTTGCTACCACAGGCTTTGGTACAGGAGGATGAGTCCCAGCCTGGGAGGGAGGAGAAGCCAGAGGAAGAGAGGAAGGAGAGGCGGCCACAGCAGCCACTGTGATGAAAGCTGGAGATGAGGAAACGGATTCTGAATGGGGAAAAAGACCTTTAAGGGCCAACTTGGCCTTCCTATCTTTAATGGTGTGGGGGTTGAATCCCGTACATATGCTGCAGTTCACACTTGGATGGGCCACGCCCAAGCACAAAACACACAGAGTGTGGCCATCCGCAGGGGATAATTTATGGCCACACTCAGTGCAACCCTTGAAAATGAGCTTTTCAGCCATACTGCCTCAGTAGAAAGAGAACTTAAGAAAAAAAGCAAGTTTCTTTCTAATTAGCGCACACACACACACTCACCACACTCGTACACAGAAAACACTGAGGGGGGAGGGGAAGCAACAATCTACACGACAATACAAACTACTCTAACTATCCTAAAACTCTATAACGTGATGCACCAAATGAGGGGAGGAGAAAGGGGACCTATACTAATACTATCTAACAAATTTCTGAAGAAAAAAGAAAGCTACTCAAAAGGCTTTTACCCACTTGACTAAGTTGGAGCTCAAGAGATCAAGATGCATAAGCTATTCATGGCAAATGAGATTTGGGGATGGAAGGCAGTGGAGGTGTGTTATGGGTAAGGGGAGGAGTTTGGAGCTCGGAGCTGATGCTAATAAAAGTTGCTGTCTTGGATACGATACAGATCCATATCTCACAGGTTGAAGACTAAATGAAGTAAACTACTTCAGATATAAAAGTAAAATTAGAAAAGAAGAAACCCCATTGGGGCACTTATCTGAAATATAGCTCTGCAACCAACACTGAAGAAGCTTTCAGATCAATTATGGTGTTTGGACTAGCAGCAAAGAAGTTCTGAGGTGTGTACTTTACCTTTGTGCCCTAACACCTTGAGCGGGGAGGATGTGTGTGACATACGGCATCTGTATATTCCTAATGCTTTGGTATACTGGCCAGGCATTGGGCTGCCTTTACTGCAACAGTGATTCTGGAATGACATCATCACTTGTTTGGAGTTAAGCTCCAGTTTACCTTCCAAAAAATCAGAGTGACTGGACTACATGTCAGCTAGGAAATCACCATTGGACCCAAGGATTCCTCATCATTCTCTGAAACATCAGAAAAGTCTCCAGCCAAGCTAGCACTACTGCCATGTATGGGAACACAACCACAAGGATTGGCTGTCTGATTACCATTTGCATGTTGAAGATTCCATTTCTTTCTTGACAACTTTGCAGCTAGATAAAATGTCAGGGAAACAGTATTATGTCTGGCAAGGTGTCTCTTACCTTGGAATACCCCTGAAACTAAACAGTTTGGTTCTCCCATACCTGTGCAAGTAATTGGAACAGGCCTAGCGGATGTGTCTAAACCATGTTCTATAGTGGACAGCAAAGATGCATTATAGGGAAAGAGGGAAAACGATAAATGGTCTGTGGACTGAGTAGTGGCCTGGTAGAATCACTAATTTAAGTATGAGGATGTAAAAATAAAACAGTGACAGGCACTTCAGTTGATATATACCAACAGTCTGTTACAGACAATACCTCAGTGGAACGATAAAAAAGATATTTTTTCCAATATGTTAACATCTGAAGATTGGCGGTCATATACAGCCTGCAATAAATGGAATGATTCTTTAAAACAATGTTTTTTAGTATTTATTCCAAAATGTTACAAGACTTTCATTGTTGTTAATGGCTGTAATCTTGATTCAGAATTAAAACAAAATGGTGGCTGTGCTCTTGGCATATTTGCAGGGACAAACTCTGACAACTAAGTTGTTAAGAATATTCATTTCAGTTTCTAACAAAATATTGGAACAGGCAGAACATTTTAAATATGCTTTTCAAATTGTTTACAACATAGATGACAAGGAAATGGAAAGATTGGAAATAAGAAAATGGTCAATACATACATTTTTGGAGCAAGTCTTGGAAAAATGTGTACATAAGCAAGTCATGAAATACATACTACAAGAAAACCTGCTTACACCCACACAATATGGCTTTCGCCCTAAACATAGTACTACCATTGCCCTTGCATCCTTCCTTAATACTATTTCACTGGCCAGAGATGAAAAACTAATTTCCTGCCTTTTCCTAGACCTTTCAAAAGCCTTTGACTCGGTCTCTCACTCATGTCTATTGACTAAACTAACTAATCTTAACTTTTCCACTTCTACTGTTGCCTGATTTCCCAGCTATCTCATTGATTGACTACAATCAGTGAGATGGCTCTCTGCTCTTTCCCCTTCTCTACCTGTTAAAATAGGTGTTCCACAAGGCCCTATTCTTGGCCCATTACTCTAATATCTTTACTAACCTACTCTATGCTTCCAGTCATGAGTCATCCCTGGTACAATATGCTGATGACTCAACAGTCATCACCATTGCCAACACCCCCTCTGAACTCATCTCTTTCACTCAGGCATCCTTTAACTCAGTCAAAACCTGGCTCTCTAATAATCTGCTTATTCTGAAGCCAAAAAAAACCACAAAACTCCTACTTTTCTCACCTAAAAATGTTAAACACTGTATACCTACTTGCTCTACACTTTTCCTCAATAACACTCCTATTGAAGTTGAATCAAGCACAAAACTCTTAAGTGTTATTATAGAATAACAACTTAAGTTCGACTTACATGTTGATAACTATATCCAGAAGACTCATCTAAAACTGGTCTTCCTAAACAGAAATAAAAAGTTTCTCATGAACAAAGCAAAAGTAACCCTCTTTCATGCTTACCTCGTACCCAGCCTACTGTATAGCTCTCAAATCCTCACAAACCTCAACTTCTCTTTCTTTACTACATTAAATCAACCTACAACAAGGTAGCCAGATTCGCAGCACACCAAATATAAAAAAAACATTACTATCTCTCACTAAAACACCTAGACTGGCTAGAATTACTTCACCAGTTTCTCTCTCAGCTTCTGATTATTTACTCCATCCTATACCAATCCTCCTACTGCCCCAGCTTATCTCCTATTATCTCTAAGTATACTCCCACTAGATCTCTACATAGCTCATACCAAGGCCATTTACAGATCTATAAACCTAAGACCAAAATGGGATGCAACCTCTATAGCTACTATTGTACCATGTCTTGGAATAGGCTGTCATTAGAAATTAGGTCCCTCAATCAACTTAAAGAATTGAAAGTGGCTACCAAGGAATACTTAAAGGTCACTGGTCCTCCCACTGTTCTCACCCCTCATAATCTGCCAGTGCTCTATCTGCCCACTATGTTGTTTTTGCTTCACTGACCTCGACTACTTTTTCCTCTTAGCTCTTCCCAGCCTTTTTTCTCTCCTGTATCTGGCATATTTACCATGACAGCAATCTCCTTACACTTCTATTAAAAATCTACATCTCTCTTCTCTCTCCCTCAATTATGATGATGTACAGTAACTGCAAATGTATATTATGACTATTCATCCTGCTCTCTTGTCAAAATTGTACTGATATTGGCATACTGCTTTCTTATTTACATTTATTGTAAAAACCTTTGTATCCTTTTTGTTAATGTTTAAGTGATTAACTTTACTGCAGTAGGACGGGAAGAGGTAGGTGGGAGTATGAGAAAAGGGATAGACCACGAGTGGCATCAGCCCCTCCAGCTCCGGTAAACCCTGATGAAAAAAAAGATGGCATGTTTTTCCTGTAAGAAACTTGGACATGTCAAGCAACAGCGCCCACATTACAAGAAGTGGAAAAAATAAGTAGACAGAGAAGGGAATATAGGCTAAAAAAACAGAGACTAAAGAAGCCAGAAAAGGAAAACAAAAACAAAAAGTACAGAATGACAGTATTGAGAGTCAAACATTTTTGAATAAGGCAAGGAGAAGCAATATGACAATGAAGGGAATGTCTACCCTGTGGAATACAGGGAAAATCCTCCCTATAATCCAGACCACAAGAGAAGGAAGACGGATTGTGTTTCAGGAATTGCAATATCCCGAGTTTGCAGTGGATGATGATTCTCAGGAACAAGAACACAATATTTGTGTCATTAGAGAAGTCCCCAAAAACATAGGGGATGATGAAGATTCACAACAGGAGTGTGTCCCCAACCCAAATAGTTAATTTACCGTCTTTTAAGTAAGAGAAGGATGGTTGACCTTTGATCGATGTTTGAGTGGAGGGGACATAATGGAAAAATGTCTTAATAGACACAGGAGCGGCGGTCTCTGTTACAGACAGTTAAGGATGGACTTGAGAAAGAAAACTTTAATTTCGGGTTTCAAGAGTTCATAGATAGGTACTAGGCTATCTGCCCGAAGGCATTTATAAGCCATGCCAGAATGTGTTGGCTTTCACCACCCCCTTAGATTAGTTCTTTGTGCCTCTGTCCAGCAGAGCCATTGAAGTGATCCCTGGGGTAAACTTTCTGTTTCCCATCCACTCGTCAAGGTTTCTCTTGAAGAGGGTTAGCGAGGAGCTCTACCTAATGTAGATTGGAATCTTGTTCCAGAGCATGGGAAGTCTCTGGGACAGGAATCTATCCCTCCAGCACGTCCTATTTATTGTTGTGGTGAGGTTTAGATCCCTGGAGTGTGTGGCTTGAGGGGATATGGTTTTGTATGTCAGGCAGAGATCACCTCTGAGTAGGCGGTATGCAACCAAGTACAGCTGAAGTTTCTTCAGTCGAGCTGCATAGAGCATCTGCTTGAGGCCAGTGACCTCTTCGTGAGGTACTTCTCTGGTTTTTCCAGTTGTTGCAGATGTCTTGTAAGGTACATCCCACATGGGGCATTGTACTCTATGATGGGTCTGATGAGTGAAGCATAGAGGGGCCCAATGACCTCTTTCGATCTGGATACAAACCCTTTTGTGATTAGGTGGGCCACATAGAAGGATTTTCTAACCACTCTGGCAATGTGATTATCAAAGGAGAGGTTACTATCTACTTGAGTCCCCAGATCCCTTATTATGTCTTCCGTATTTAGGGTGCTACCACCTATGTGGTAGTTTTTGGGTACTTTGTCTTTTCCAAAGGGGATGACTATGCACTTTTTGGCATTTAGCTTGAGGCCATGGTTTTGACACCAGGTATCTGGCTCGAGTCAATTATAGCCCCTAGTTTGCAGTCGTCTGCGAAATTCGTCAGCCATAGTCCTCCTGTGCTTGCCTGTACCTCTGAGAAGTATAAGCCGAACAGGAGGGGTCCTAGGACTGAGCCCTGGGGAATACCACTTGTAACCGGTTTAGAGTCAGACCTAGCTCCCGCAACTCTTACCATGTGGGTACTGTCCATCAGCCAGTTGGCAACCCATCTCGTGATGTAGGGGGTTTATGTTCAGGCTGGTGAGCTTGTCTATAATACGCGAGTGGGGAATGGTGTTGAAGGCCTTTGTGAGGTCTAGGTAAGCTGTGTGGACCACCTTTTTATCGTCTATAGCCTTAGTAGCTGTCTCAAAGAAGTCCACCAGGTTTAGGAGGCATGATCTGCCCTTAACAAAGCCGAACTGGGTAGGGTCTAGTGTTTGGAGGTTTCCAATGTCGCTGTTAATGAGATCCATGATGATGCTCTCCATAACTTTGCAGACCAAGCTAGTCAGGCTTATAGGGCGACAGTTCCTGGGGTCCGTTGTGGCTCCACCTTTGTGGAGTGGAATAACCATTGCTATATGCCACTCTGTGGGCATGCAGCCTGTGGAGAGGCTGAGTTTAAACAGTGTGTTTAGGTGAGGGGTTAGTTCATCTTTGAGCTTGTGTAGGACGCAGCCTGGGACACTGTCCGGTCCCACTGATGCTGTGTTTTTGGCTTTGGAGAGGGCTATTTTAACATGAGTGTCTGTGATTTCAGGGGCATTACATTCTTCTGGTATAGTTATGGGCCCTTTTGGGGGTGGGGGGGGGTAAAGTTTGCACTGAACCTGTCTGCCAGAATGTTGGCTATATCGGTCGGTTCAGTGTATTTTGTGCCATTCTGCGATAACTCCGAGCAGATCTGAGAATTGTCACTTAGATTCTTGACAGACCTAAAGAATGCCTTGTGGTTATCTTTGGAGTCTATGGCAATTTTTCTTTCGAAGCTAGCCTTGGATGATTTTATGAGGGAATGTAGTTTCTTGCTGATACTGATCAGGGATGTCTTCCCTTCTTGGGATTTTACTCTTTTCTGTACTAATTTCCTCCTTCTATTGTATAGCTTGTTTATGGCAGGGGTCCACCAGACTGGTTTCCTTTTCTTGGAGGCGTGAGTCTTGGTTTTGTTTTGGATGGCATGATCCATACATTCTCGTGGGTGCCCGTGGAGTCCATTAGTAAAGGATTTTGCAGCTTGGACAGTGTTATCCTTTAGCATGGGGGCTTTGAAACTTCCCACTTCGGTCTTAAGTAACGTGAAGTTTGGTTTTGAAACGTTTTTCACGGTGGATTCTTTGACCGGGGGTGGTGGCGGAATGTGTATATCCAGAGTGATTAGTTTATGGTTAGATCTAACCAGCGAGGGGTTGACCTCCGGTGTGGAACACCAGTCGCTCATGTTGGTGATGACCAGGTCCAATATGTTGTCACCTCTGGTGGGGGTGTTGACTAGTTGATCCAGGGCATTTGAGTTTATAAATTCTAGGAAATGTTGGGCAAGGGAGTTTGTACTTGAGTAGTTCTCCCAGTTAATGTTTGGGTAATTAAAATCACCCAATATCAGGGTGTTTGGTAGGACCTTTATGTTTCCCAGTGTTTCCAGGAATACGGAGTGGGGGTCCTGGGACATGGTGGGTTTTCTGTAGCAAGCTATAATATGAATAGCAGTTTTGCCCATTATTAGTTGCACATGGATGATCTCTGAAGCATCGTGCTGTGCCACTAACCTGGAGGTGTGGGTATCATTGATGAATATGGATACTCCCCCGCCTTTTGTATTTCGGTCCAGGTTTTATTGTATTTCAGTCCAGTAGTGCATGTATTGTCGTATGCAGCAAGCCTGTAGAAATCAAATTTAAATCAGGAAAGGGATCCCATAACAGGAACATTTTTGATGCATCCCAGTTGTGGGACCACCATAACAGATATGGATATTATGAACAAGCTAGGAATAGTAATAGATTTTTCCAACTGCATTTTGTGGAAAACAGATGTAAACAAAGTGGGCAGTGACTGCAGGTCTATGACAGTGCGAGTTAACTTGATAATGAGTAAAGAAAACAGGGGGGTGCCCCTGACAGGTGAACAAAAGGATATATGGGACACTATAGGACAAGAATTTCAGACCCTGTGGTAAAAATCAAAAACAGATTGTGGAAGATTAGAAGTACTAGTCACAGTAGCAAACTTGAGGGACTTCATCCCTCCTTTCCAAAAGCAGTATCCAATCCTGGCTGAAGCGGTAGCTGATACGAAGAAATGCATTTTAAAATGGGAACAGGCAGGCATAATCCAAAAAGGACATAGTCCAACAAATTGGCCAATTTGGCCAGTTAAAAAGAAAGATAGAAGTTATCGACTGTTAACAGATCTCTGAAATGTAAATCAGTACACACGACCAAGAGTACACCTGATACCAGTGTCCCAGAATTAGAAGCTTGAATAAAACCAGAAAGTCAGTGGTTCACTGGTATAGATCTGACAAATAGATTTTTTGCAGTACCACTTCAGAAAAGGGTTTGGCCATGGTTTGCCTTTACCTTTGAAAAACAATATGTCATGACTAGATTACCACATGGCTTTCAAAACAGCCCTGTCATTTTCCATCAGACAGTGAGGACAATCTTACAGGACATGAGCAAGAATGAAAGGCTATACATTACATTGATGATATTTTGATACAGTCAGACCGTACAACATATATGACAGCTAAGAAAGGTTCTAAGGGAACTGCAAGAGACAGGGTTTAAAATAAACAAAGAAAGTATTGTTCATGTTACAAGAAGTCAAATTTCTAGGAACTATTATTAGACCAACAGGGAGGACTCCTTGTAAAGAAAGGGTGCAAGGAATTCTGGAGGTGCCAAAACCTTTGACAATTCCAGATTTATACAAATTTCATGGGAATCTAACTATAACAGGGAATTTACAGAGGAAGTATTATGCAGCAGCTGCAGCTCCCTCCTCTATAAAATGCTGTCAGAACAAAAAGATGAACTGACTCTAAAGAAGAGTCACATTGAAGAGGTGGCACTAAAAAATGTTAAAGCATAAGCTAGCATATGCAAGGGAGTTGACAGCTCCCACCAATAAATTGCCTTTTATTTTACAAGTAGCAGCGGGAAGAGATGCAATTTCAGTAGTGCTACTGCAGTCATGGCCTGATGGAATATCTCTGGGACTGGAGAGACGGTTGAGACTGATTACCTTTTGCAGCCAGAAGATGACTCCAGTGGAAAAAGGCCATCATCTCCGCATTCAGCAGCTTTTGGTTATATACTGGGGAATAAAACTGACAGAATAATTGACAATGTTTTCAGGAGGCATAGTACAAACTCTGCGTCAGACGATAAATATTCTGTTAAGTAACAGTGATATGAACAAAATTAATAAGGGGGTTAAGTCAGACTGTTTTTTCAAAATGGCTGGCTAGATTCAGTACTTGAGATGTACACATACAGATGGGGGAAAAATCCAATTTTACTGGATACAAAGGAAAGCCACATGACTGCATGGCAGATCCAGAAAAGCCAGATAAGTCATCATTAAAAGCTGATCATGACCATCACATTCCAAATGTGTATGTGGATGGTGCCTGATTCTGGAAGGATGGGAAATATTGTACTGGATTTGCAATAGTGACTATGAAGAAGGGAGACAAACTGATTCTAGTCAAATTACCAGGATACATGTCGATACAGAGGGCAGAAAAAGAAGTTATGTCTTACCATAATGTTCCATCTGTATTGTTGATCCTCGTTCAGTCGTTATGCTTGGGTATCGGTTCTGAGCTCGGAACCGAGCTGGCCATTTTCCAAGCTCGCATCAGCTTCCAACTCTCGAGCTAAACTCTTACCCACAATCACCCTCTCCCTGTTACCTCAGATTGAGTTTGCTAGTCAAAGAAGGTAGAGGCTACCTCTGGTCAAATAACCTAAGAGAAGCGGATGGTGAGATCCACTAGAAGTCACAGGAGGGGGAAGGAGGGAGGGTCGTAATGACTGAACAAGGATCAACAATATACATGGAACGTTATGGTAAGACATAACTTCTTTATCTGATATTGTTAATCCTCGTTCATTCCTTATGCATGGGACAGAGTCCCCAGCTACCACTATTCCTGGGAGGCTCTCATGGGAGGACATTCCTGAGCACCATAGAACTGAAAGATGCTCTTCCCCTGGAGGCCAAATCCAATTTGTAATGATTGATGAAGGTATGAGGCGTAGCCCAAGTTGCAGCTGCACAGATGTCATGTAAAGAAGCTCTGGCATGGAAGGCAGCAGAAGTTGCCACCGACCTTGTTGAATGAGCTTTCATGGTAGTAGGCAATGAGATATTACGTTGTGTATAAATGAAGGTCACACAGTCCTTCAACCATCTAGCTAATGTGACCTTAGCAACAGCAGATCCTAATCTAGATCCAGAAAAGGCCAGAAATAACTGGTCAAATTTACGAACGGGTTTAGTCCTGTTTAAGTAAAAATGGATTTGCCTGCGGATATCCAGGGTATGTAGGCAATACTCTCCTTTGTTTGAATGATTGGGAAAGAAAACTGGCAATTCAATAGCTTGATTAATGGACATTTCAGAGATCACTTTAGGCAGAAATGATGGATTAGTTCTCAGAGACACTCTATCTCTATGAAAAATCAAGTATGGACTCTTGATACATAGAGCTTAAAGCTCAGAAATACGTCTGGCAGAAGTAATGGCGATCAAAAACAAGGTTTTCCATGACAAATACTTGAGGACGCAAGAAGAGGCTGGTTTGAAAGGTGCCATTGTCAGAGCTTGTAGAACTAATGATAAATCCCATGGTTGAATAGGTTCTCTAAAAGGTGGCTTCAGATGATTCACACCTTTTATGAAGCTCTTGCACAATTTATGGGACGTAAGAGAGGAATCTTGGACACCCTCATGAAAATTAGAAATTGTAGCCAAATGAACTCTAATGGTAGAGGCCGACAGACCCGATTGAAAAAGGTCGGCCAGATAGTCTAGTATTATCGACACTGGTGCTGAAAAGGGGTCTACTTTCAGCCAACAGGTAAATCACTTGCTCAGATAAGTAATTCTAGTGGAAGACTTATGATAAGCAATGAGAATATCACCTATTGGTAAAGAAAGATCATTCTGCCTGGCAATCAAGGGAATTGGAGTAGCCAAGCCATAAGCTTCAGGCTGTTCAAGTTGGGATGAATCAGGTTCTGTAGATGTGAGATCAACTCCAGTGTTGGATGGTAAATCCATGGTTGATCTAGTAGGTGAGGCCAAAGGAAGGGGAATCAAATCTGTCGAGGCCAATATGGTGCTATGAGGATCACCTTCTTTTTAACCGACGGGCTTTCTTTAGAAACTGGGGAATGAGGGGAAAGGGTGGAAATGCGTAAAGAAGACCCGAGGACCAATCGTGGACTAGAGCATCCGTGGGTGACTGTCCCGGAGGGGGAATCAGGGCAAAATAGTTGCTGCATTTGTAGTTGTTCTGGGATGCAAAGAGGTCACAGCAAGGACGACCCCAGCATTGGAAGATCTCCGCCACTATCAAGGGATTCAGGGACCACTCGTGAGGTTGAAGAGTGCACCTGCTGCGTCTGTCTGCTATCACACTGGAACTCCCGGGAATGTGCATTGCTAGAAGAAAACGGTTGGTAGCCATCACCCATTCCTCTACAAAGGGGGTAAGATTTGGTTCCACCTTGTTTGCTGATATACAGACCACCGCCATGTTGTCTGACTGAATCGCAATTGTCCCAGATCACTGCAGGGGATGGAATGCTTGCAACGCCAGAAGTGCCGCCCTCAGCTCTAGAACATTTGTATGCAGATGGGCCTCCAGTTCGGACCAAGTGCCTTGGACTGTCTGTCCCTGACATAGCCCCCCTCACCCCATCAGGGAGGCATCCGTGGTCACTGTGGCCTTGGGTTGCTGGGGGGAGAAGGGGCAAGACCATTGTGATAGATTGTGTGTCATCCACCAATTTAAATCCTGTTTGCACCTGTGGGTTACTCGAATCATAGCTGAAAGAGGATGCTGAAAGGGATACCATTGGGTGAGCAGTAGCCATTGTAGAAGCCTCATGTGAATCCTGGCCAGGGGGACAATGGTGATGGACGCTGCCATGGAACCCAACAGCTGTAAAACCGAATGAGCCGTGTATTTCTCCCTTGAAAGGATTGGAATCAGTTGTTGCTTTATCCTTAAAATTCTGTGCTCTGGAATAGCAGCTCTGCAGTTTTTTTGTGTCCAAGATAACCCCTATGAATTCTGTCGATTGAGATGGAGTGAGATTGGATTTTTGCCAGTTTATGGTTATGCCTAGACTTTATGCAGGAAGGAGAGAGTATGCCAGGGCTTCTTCCAGTAGATGTCTGGTGGGGGTGGAAATGAGCCAGTCGTCTAGGTATGGAAACACCTGGAATCCTTGAAGTCGCAAGTGAGCTGTGACAACTGCCATGCACATTGTGAACACTCTGGGGCTGTAGAGAGTCTGAAGGGCAGTACTCTGAACTGGTAGTGACTGGCTCCCACACGGAAGCACAGAAATCTTCTTGATGGCCTGTCCACTTTTATGTGGTAGTACGCATCTTGAAAATCTATTGAGCCCATCCAATTGTCTTTTTCCAAAAGCGGGAGGATAGACTGTATTGTGACCATCTGGAATTTTTGTACTCTTACAAACTTGTTCAATACGCTAAGATCCAAAATTGGTCTCCAGTCCCCGGTTTTCTTTGGCACCAAAAATAGTCTTGAGTAGAATCCGTATCCTATCTGGTCTGGAGGGACTTTTTGGATGACTCTCTTTCTTAGCAGCTTTTCTATCTCTAATGCTGCTTCTTCCCTTTGACTGGCTGGAATATCGGGAAGGTTCTTTGAAGGGACGGGGCAAAGATCAAAGGGGATATGATAACCTCTGGTTATAATCCTTTGTACCCAAGAATCGGTGGTGATGGTTAGCCAGGCAGAAGGGTACATGAAGAAACGTCCCCCAGCCACCTCCAGAGGAAAGGAGTTGGGCCGCTCTTCAGGAGCGCTGGTAGGATTGGCTAGGGAAAGAATCCCTGGAACCCTGGTTATGCGGACCCCCTCTGCCCCGAAAGGAGAGTCTTCCCTGAGAGTTTCCCCCTCTGCATCTAGGGGAGAATTCAGCCTGTGTGTCATGGAAAAGACCCTGAGATTTTTGAACCATATCTTCCTACTCTTTTGGTTTCGGGAGAAAGCAGGGTGAGGGGAGGAATAATGGACACCTATGGCAGAAAGGGTCTTACCGTCCTGTTCACATCTGGCCAGTGTGCTTTTAACTTTAGGTCCAAACAACGAGAGGTTTCAATGGGAGTATTAAGAAAGGAAGACTTAAAGGGTTCTGTGAAATTGCACAAGCACATCCATGTGTGTCGTCTTAAGACCGCAGCTGCACCCGCTGCTCTACCTGCTCCTCCTGATGCGCGAGATATCAGTCACATAGAGATGTTAGATATAGATTCAATGGTAGCCAGCTGATTGGCCACTTTGTCACGGACCTCATCAGATATGGCACCAGCCAGGGTTTCAGAGAGCTCAGAAACCAGATTCCTTTGAAGCCTGGTAAAATGTGCCATATAATTCAGGGACCTGATAGCAAAGGTCACTGAAGCAAAGGTGTGCTTTCCTATCCTGTCCAGGGCCCGGGACTCTCTGTTGGGCGGATGGTCAGTCTGGTTTCCTTTATCTACCAGATCCTTTTTTGTCATGGCTGCCACCACCAAAGCATCCACAGGAAGACCTTTGGACCAATGGGGATCCGAATCAGGAGGGGACAAGATCTTATCTGGCCTCCGGGTAATAGCTTAGACAGTATCAGGAGCCTTCCAAGCACGCTGCACGATGATCCAGACAAGTTTATCGGCAGGTGGAGTAACCCAGGAGGTAGGGGGGGGTGGATGTGAAAAGCCTGCAGGAACACAGATTCCTCAGAGGTCAGATTAGAGGACTTCCAGTCACCTCTCTATTTCAAGATTTCAAGGATATCACCAAAGGATACCTCAGAGGGTGACTGAGGGAATCCTTCCCCTCATCGAAATTTGTGTCTTCGGTGAGGGACTCCTCTGTGGAGTCCATGTGCTTCCTCTTACACAAACTTTTCCAGTGGACCTCCTCAGTGGGAGATGCTGGAGAAGACAGCAGAACAGAGGATTCCTGAGAGAATATGTCCTGTGGCCCTTGCACCCGGTGTCCACTAGGTGTGACTTGTGAAACTAGTATACCAGAGGAGGGAGGAGGTATAGACAGTCCAGAATCGCCAGCAGCAGCGAAAGCCTTCTCCATCAGTTGGAAGGCTGGTCCACCCGAAGAGGAGTGTGTGTCCAGGACAGGGGGCACCCCTCCCCTAAGTGGCTCAGCCTGCCGACCTAGGGTCGCTAGAAGGCTGTGGAGCAGCAAGCTATGCATGTCACAGCTGACATCCTGGGTTGTAGCAAAACTTTCCTGCCATGAAGGCAACTGCGGTTCCTTAGTGAGATCCATAAAGGGAACCGCAGAAGGGGAAAACTGTGCTATATCCATGGACTTCAAAGGCAATGAAGGAGGAGAATAAGAAGGGGTCTTTGGAGATGGATGATCACCTCCCAAGGAAGGATAGTTCCTGGGGGGTGGAATACCTCTGGCCATAAAAACCTGGTCCAGAAGATGCAACACATCATGTTAAGAAAGGCTTCTAGTGGACCTCATGGAAACTGAGGGAGAAACAGGCCTGTCCACAAAAGAGGCAGACTCAGTGCCCCATTTCATCTGTCCGCACCGAGGACAATGTTGCCGAGAAAGACTGAACTACTGTTGTCTGCACCGAAGAAGTCATCGGTGCCGAGGTCATTGTCTGCACCGACACAGAGATCGGTGCCGAAGTGGTTGTCGGTGCCGAAGCTGGAACCGACAAAACTGCAGTCAACAGTAAGGGCCTCAGTTCCGAGGAAGATCTTGGAACCAACGCAGGCAAGGTCTGCGCTGACTGGACAGTCGGTGCCGATACAGTGGTAATGGTCTGAACAGAGGAGCCCCTCGATGCTGATATAAAGAAGGCTGCAGGAGAGGACGGAGCTGAAATAACTAATGGAGCTGAAGGTCTAGGCACCAAAAGCACTGGGGCTGATCGAGAGAGCTCCGGAGCTGAAATTTTTGCCTTTTTAGGTTTTAGTTGGTGAGAGTCCCCAGCCAGGGACGAAGGCAAGGATTTAGCCTTAGTAGAGACATCCATTTTCTTATGGGCTTTAGGAGGGGTTGAGACCTCTGGCCAAGAAATAGCCTCTGAAAAGGGAGATTTTAGAAGTCCCTTCAGTATCAGCTTGTTTTTCCTTTCTAACAAAGTCCTATTAGAAAAGTTCTCAGAAATAATACAGGGTGGATCAACAGATAAACGGGAAGCTCCCAAACAATAAAACACACAAAGAGTGTGCATCAGAAGTAGGCAGTTTGTGTCCACAATCAGAACACCGCTTAAACCCCAGACTACCTTTTTATCTGCCATATTAAATAATAGAAAAGTACCAACAATGGTACAAGACAGTACCTGAAGGTATAAGAGAGAGAAAAGGGAAAAGATTACCAATGATGGTAAAGAGAAATTACCTTGCAGTAAATAGTAAGTAAAAAAGCAGAAGAAAACTTAAGGAAATTATGAATGCTAGATGTGATAGGGTAAGAGACAATAAAATATCAACTTTTCTGACAGAAAAGTAATTTGTAAAGCAATTAAACAACAATTGACTGTACTTAGCTCAAGAGAAGTAGCTTGACATGACCGGATGGCAATGCAGCAAATGAAATCTGGGGTAACAGGTTGAGGGGGATTGTGGGTAAGAGTTTAGCTCGAGAGTTTGAAGCTGACACGAGCTTGGAAAATGGCTGGCTCGGTTCCAAGCTCGGAACCGATACCCATGCGTAAGGAATGAACGAGGATTAACAATATCAGATCTGGAAGCTATAAAGTATGTTTTGCAGTATTTCCATCCAGTGAATATTTACAGTGACAATGTCTATGTAGTAAATTCACTGAGACTATATATGGCAACGTGGGCAAAGAGAATTCATTGACAGTACAGGAAAACCTCTAAAGCACACTCCTGTATTATAGGACATATGGAAATTGATACTTTTGTATCAATTGCAAGGACAATTCAGTATTTTAAAATTCAGAGCCCATCAAAGGACAAACAACGAAGATGCAAGAGGGAATGCTTTGGCTGATACCAAAGCAAAGGAAGCCACTGAAAAGGGACAGCCTTTTTACCCAGAAGAAACTGAAGGGGAACTCTAGTTCTCTGAGGTATGGT
The DNA here is from genome assembly GCF_019279795.1 of Protopterus annectens. Classification (NCBI taxonomy): domain Eukaryota; kingdom Metazoa; phylum Chordata; order Ceratodontiformes; family Protopteridae; genus Protopterus; species Protopterus annectens. The sequence goes on along the minus strand of NC_056745.1, from coordinate 918,631,840 downwards.
TCCAAGAGGAGGGGGAACAAACAGATGTGGATTTGGAATAAAAATCCAGACAGAAAGGGGAATACCAGAAGAATTGGAACAATGTGAGTTAGAAAGCAATGGGGTCTTCATACACAAAAAGGGTTATGATTACAGTAAATTCCATATCAACTAGTAAAACAACCAATGAGGTTTAATCACTAGATTCTGAGACATTACAGACACGGACAGTAGTGAAAGAAAAGAATTGGAATCCAAATCTGAAAAAATTGTGTAAAGTAGTGGAGGATGAATGACTGATATGTCTTCAGACAAATGAAAAATGTAAACCATTGCAGTTACACAATATACCCAAGGCAGAAGGACCATGGTATGCAATACAAATGTACTATGCAGGACCTCTGCCTCCAGCAAAGGGTGGATATCGCTATTTGCAGGTGGTGGCAAGTGTATTATTCAAAATGGGTGGAGGCAATTGTGATCAAAGGAATGACACCCAAAGTGACAGCAGAAACACTATGGAAAAACATTTTGTCACTGAGGGTGGCCCAGGGTGATAGAATCAGGCAAATGGACCACAGCTTGTCAGTAAAATGATGAAAAAAAATTATGTGAAGTGTTGGGAATTGAACAAAGATTCCATGTACCATATCAACCACAATCAGATGGGACAATGGAATGAATTAACAGAATTTTAAAGACAGGTTAAAAAAGATGTGCATTGAAAAAGGAAATGACTTACCTAACATTCTGACAAAAAAATACGTGTTGACAGAATGTTTTAATAAGAACATGACAGGAAACAAAAATTACAAAACAAGGCTGACAAAATTAACACATTCAGAGAGACTATCAGAGGCATCACAGCTAACAAAAACACAATATAGGTGGACGGACTGGAGGGATTGCCATCCAGAGAATAACAGTAAGGGTCTGATACAAGCTGTACAATACAGAATTATGAGAAATACAGGAAATAATGACAAGGATGTAAATACATGGGATTTTTCAAACAATTTTAATGTAAAACAACAAGACGATAAATGGCTTCCCATGGAATGGGCAGGAGCCTGTTATGTGGGATATGTAATACAGGTAGAATAAGAAATGTAACGAAAACGAGAGGTAAAAACAACAATGGCAATTTAGATTAATCATGGATCTATAATCACGAAATAAATGCTGCAGGAGAAAAAGGTTTAAAGCATATGGATTTGGGAGATGATGTAATAGCAGAGGCAGGACTATTACCAGCATATGGGGCCATAAAACGCATATGGGAATTGAGAAACCTCAGCAAGCTATTGGAAATATTAGCCAATGCTACATATGGGGCCATATCAGACATAGTGGAAATGACTGCTATCAGGACCATAGTCACAAAGTAGGATGATACTTGATTTCTTACTTCCTTGCTTTCTATGGAAGTACATACACCATGATAGGCGGGGAATGCTTTACATATATCCCAGACAAGTCAGAATCCATATGGGAATATCTAGACAGGACAGCAGAAGTATCTGTAAAAATCCAGGAAGATCTGGAACAGTAAATGGAGTGACTGGCTAAGTGGATTGTTTTCTGGATGGTGGGGAACAGTCATCACAGCTTTAATAGCATTTGTAACAATTATTATTTTGCCTGATAATAGGCATGTGCATTAAAATCTGTATCGCTAAAACTCTTATCCAGATTTCTGTTGTAAATAATGTAACTGGTAATGAAAATTGCATAAACAATGAGGAAATGCTTTTGTTCTAAAAATTCTAATTTTTGATTTACAAAATAAAAGGGGGGTTGATAGATATTGTATAAAAGTAGAGTTGTTGTCCCTCATATTAGCAGGGTGATATTTTTAGAAACAGTAAATTATACAAAGCCTGCAAAGTTTGCAGGAAGAAATATGAAGCAAACAAGTTTATTAGCCTAGCAAAAATGTGTTTGCAGGCCAATAAGATATGCTGTGGGCTTAAAACATTACTAACAGATGGCTATGATAATACAAGCTTGCAGAAATAGCATGACAAGCTAAATACATGCAAAAATTCAACTGACAGAATGGGTCTAACAAAGAGAAATGGCTAACAGTGCAAAAGGAAATTATTACCATATCAAAGAGTACACCCTGGTCTTCTCAGAAATTGATAAGGAAACAGAAAACCGGTGAGGCCCACAATATTCTCAGTAATTAAGGGACAGAAACTGGCATGGTCCACAGTAAAGCCACATATACACCTGTGTAAAAAGTGACTGAAAACAACTGGTTGGTAAAACATCTAATCATGAACTGAGTTGTTTGAGAAGTTGCAGTGTATCTGTCAGTAATCCATGTTATAAAGAAAATAAGAAGTGCAGTGTATCTGTCAGTAATCCATGTTATAAAGAAATGTTAATATTTTGACAGTAGTGTTTGGTCATATTAATAAATATTATATCACGTAGGAATACAGCTGTACAGTGTCTTGGTCTGTTTGCTATTTTAACAATGTTCTTAAAAAAGGTCAGAAGTTAAGGCATGCTAGTTTTACAATTCAAAATTCTGAATGCTAATGAGGCAGAAAAATAAACTCCAAATCTATCAAAAATATCCCATTCATATAATATGAAATTGGGTTAGCATTAGCAATCTAGATCTGCACAAACATTAAAAAACAGAAATATATGAGCTGCCACACTTTTTAAGAGCAGGAAGTGGACTACTAGGCATATTGCAGGCTGTGAAGAAAAAACTCTAAGAAAGATAAAACAGGAGGAAAATACAATTGTGTAGGTAAACTTCCCACAATATATGTCAAAATGGTCACTGCTGCAGTAGCCTTAGCTATATAGGTTATATCCTGGCAAGGATATAACAGCCATCCAGCTTCCAAAAGTTTCAGGGCAACTTTCGCATTCTTAAACGGTTAGACACCATAAGCTGAGCCATCTTCAAGTCGTTCAGAGCTTTCTTGCCAATTGAGGGAGGATAGCTGAGCTTTGAGAGGACACTGCTAGGAGTAATAAAATATATACACATATTATCTATATAGATATATACAGCGATGAAGTAATATATTACAATTTCTAGTAACTAATAATATAACTAGTTTATTTTGCAAAATAGTAACAAGTAATAGCAATATGTTACTTTTTAGTAAGCAACTTAAATGTGAGTTACTTTTAAACCAACAGTTCTCAACGTGGGCAATATAGCCTCCTAAAGAGTGATGGAAAACTTCCGGGGTCCCTGTATAGTATGGAGAGTAATCAGATGTTAGGAGGTAATAGACACTTTGAAGTGGTGGCAATTTGCATAAGAAATTACAACATACTGTTGGCAGAACTCATAGTATGTAGCATTCATAATAGATCATTAGAATTAGTCTGGAGTAAAATTTACTTCACTTTTTTTAGCACTGCAAGGAGGTGAAAGCTAAAGATGACCAGAGTCCAGCCCTGCCCTGGTACTGTGGCACTTTCACTCACAAAAACATCCCCTAACACTGACAATTCTAGCCTGCTAGAGATCATATTCTTACCTTGCAGTACAATAAATGGTATTGGTTCTTCATACCACCATCAGTCGGAATCAAACTTATCACTCACTGCACCAAGCAGGACTCTTCAAGTGGATCTATGATCAACCAACTTTTGTCTTGACAATTTTTTATGTTCTATTTAAAATTATTTTCGGGTTTCAATTTTTAGTTGCTGAAAATAGACAAAATGTGATACATTTTGTCTTGTGCTGCTTGCTGGTTTGGTTTAATTATTATCTGTGACTCTTTAGCTATAAAGACTAGTCTTCTCCTCCTTTCAGATGTGCCCGTTAGGGATCACCACAGTAGACCAGTCTGCAGAATAAGTGGCAGTGAAGTTTTACATTGTCGAGTTGCCAGCCCAGCGCTCAACCTTCTTCAGAAGACAAGCATGCACACACTCACACCCTAGGCCAATTTAGAATGTCTAATGCACCTGCAGCATGTGTTGGGAATGTGGGAGGAGACTGGAACACCTTAAGGAAATCCACTTGAACACAAGGAGTGTAGATCACAGTGTGTATTTTGTACTTTTAAAACCACTGTAGTTCATTGGCATGTGCATAAAAAGTACTGAGCACGTGCATGCAGAATACCATTTTGTGTAAGCAGCTGTAGCAAAAGCATGTATGTGTGTAGCAGTCAGTCAGTTAGCTAGTTTGTTTAAGTTTTATGTTCCAGTTATCCATCCTGATGTGTTTTGTGTGTAATAAATACCTTAAATGAACACTCAAGCCTCATCATCTTATTTGAATACACAAGAGGACTAACATGTTGTCAGAATGGGATCTGAAGTCAAAACTTCTTAAAACCATGAGGCACACAGTCAGAAATGGAGGAATATACAAGAGTGGCTCAAACGACTCGTAAACAGGTCAGAAAATATTTCCAGGTTCTTAAACTCATTTAAATGATTTTTACCTCAATGAATATAAAGCGAAGCATTCCAAATCAATTACTGAATAAACAAAATGTTCAAAATTGCAGCATATTGAAAAAAAGTACTTCAAATAATTACAAAAACACTTGAAACAATATCTGAATCATATAAAATGTTCAAAAACAAATGTATTTTTTGCAATGTACTACTTTTTCACATTAACTAAAGCTATTCAAAGTATCTAAAGTGTGCAAAGTGTTGGCAGTGTGTGCAGTATTACAGTACCATCTTTTCAAAGAATCTGTTGTGAAGATGAATATAATTACAAGTACCTGGTGTCTGTTTGACACTTATTTGGCATGGCAGAGGGATTTCACAGACCTGGTCCGCTTGTGTTTGACAATATTGGAGTGTGTTTCAGCAAGAATATATTTTTATACAGGCTGCTTTTTCTGATAAAGACATATATACAAAAGCATTTATTCTGCTCAATTTAGCTGGTTCAGAAGCCATTCAGAGAGAACATTCGTTTGTGTATGCACCTGCTGTTTATGCAGAGGAGGAGGAAGACTGTCATATTGTGGTACAGGCTGAAATCCGGGAAGACTGAGAGCTTAAAACGTAAATTTAGAGAAATGTGCAACCCTCAAACATATTATATGGAAAGCCACATATTTTACACAAGAGATCAAAAGCCTGGTGAAACTTTTGCAGCAAATATAACTGACTTGAGAAACATGGTGAAAATGTGCAGATTTAGTGATCTGAGAGGGTTGATAAAAGACATGCTTGTGTGTGGTGTTAATGATGCAGTGAGAAAGATTTTGCTTTGAGACAAGTGATTTAACTTTAAGCAAAATCACAGAGATTTGTCAGATATATGAACTTATAGAAAAGTAAACGAATATGCTTACGAATGAGAAGAACATGCTTGCAGCTTCTTCCAGCACAAATGTTGATAGTATCCAGCACAAGGTTAAGAGGTATAGGCCAAAGGGTGTGGCTCCCACAATGAAACCCAGGGCTGCTTTAGTAAAGCCTAGGGCACATGCAGCAAAACTGAGGGGTAATTTAGCAAAACCCATGGTAAGCCTCATAGTCAACTGTTGTAACTGTGGTGGCAGTCACGATCCTAAACGAGAAAAGTGCTTAGCTCTTGCTCAGCAATGCCACAGATGTAAAAGGTGGAATAATTTCAGAAAGCTTTGTAAATCTAAAGAGCCACATTCTTTTATTTAAGAGATAGTATTCCAAGAAGCAAGTCAAGCAAATAGAAAGCTGCAACCCTACTTTTTATGTTGATGGTGTCTCTGTGCTTGAGGAAAAGGTTAATGCAGTAGATTTGTTGGCAAAGAGCGAAGTATTTTGTACTACACTGATTAATGGGAGACCTGTAGAGCTCAAAGTTGATATTGGCTCAAAATGCAATGTTATGTCAGCAGAAATGTTTGCTAAGGTAAAAGCAGGTGAAAAACTTTATTTCTCAGTGTGCAAAGCTTGTTGCTTATGGTGGAGAATAGATTCAAACTGAGGGCTCCGTAGTGCTTTCATGTTATTCTGCTGGGAAACTGCAGTTTTACATAGTCAAAAGACATGTGCAGTCACTGTTAAGCCTCAAAGATAGTTTGAAAATGGGACTGATTTCATTTAATCTCACCTCACCAACCAGAATAAATAAACCCTACCAAGAAAATCGTCACACAAGCAGTACGCAAACAATGAGAGCCATTGAGCCCTGAAATATTCCAATGTGTGCTTTAAATCAAGCCAACACATCCAGTTCAGTACAAGGATGCTTTCTTTATTCAGACAAACAAGAAGGTATAAGCACTTTCGTTCCAAAAATAAAAGCAGGAACTTTATCAGATACAAGGAAATTAAGGAAGTAAACTGTTTTAAATAGGAAATCTTACATGACATCACTTCCTGGATTAGTAAAAACCACTCCCAAGTCTGAAACAGTCTTCTGGAACAGAAGTCTGAAACACTACATACAAATGTTTCAGCACAAAACAGTATAAATGTCAAAATATAAAAATACATATAAAAACTGATTGTGCAAATATCAACACCCTAAACTATGTATTATAAACACAAGAATAAATATGTAAATATGTGTATATATAAAAATGCTTTTAAGATGCTTTTGAAAAAAATATACATGTATATAAAAACATAGGTAAAATATGCATACAGTTAAAAATCCATTAGGAACAAATGAATAAGTTTCATGTACAAATACATATAACAGGTATGAAGGCCATTAAATTAAAAAAAAAAAAATGTTGTACCATATCCATATCTAAAGGGAATGTTTCACCTCTCAAGAGCCCTCAATTTAAGCAGACTGCTTATGGAAAGGCCGTCATTTAAGCCTGGCCAATGAGTGGCATCAAGTCGTAACTGTCATAGCAACTCTACTTTTTCGATTAAATATGGCCAGACTGCCCCCCCTATTATGTCTTTTTTGGACTTCAAGTATTACAAATTTGAACTGGTGATTGTTGTACTCACTAATGTGTCTAGCAAGTGCATTCACTTCACTAGCATCCCTTACATTAATGTGTCTAGCAAGTGCATTCACTTCACTAGCATCCCTTATATTCCTAAGGTGCTCACTGATCCTATTTTTAAGCTTACGTTCCGTCTTCCCCACATAGAAACATGGGCAAAAGGAACATAAAGCACAATAGACCACCCTTTCAGTTAAACTACACCTCTCAGGTATTTATATTTTCGTTCTATTAATTTCATATTCACTGACTTCCAAAATGAAAGGGCAAAATGTACATGCCCCGCACTTAATCATCTGACCCTTCCTATAGATTCAATCATTATTACGTTTGAAAATGTTCTTCAAGTTAGGGCCCTTCTTGAAAACACACACAGGTTTTTTCTCCTAAGACTTTAAAAAATTCTCTTGTCACTACTCAACAAATTCTAATTCTTACACGGAATATATTTAATAGTGTATGCGTCATTTGAGAAGACAGTTGAAAAACCTGTGTGGTAATTACTTCAGACCCAGAGGAATGGTGCCCCCTATATATTTCCTGGTTATGGACAATTGTTTGGTCATTCACAACAGTGTCCGTGACTGTTTCAGTTATATTCAACCCAGTCAAATCGGGATGGTCAATATTAGGGGAGCCCAAAATTGGTGCAAAATACCCACATTGTCTTTTCTCACTAACTTCCTTCATGTTGTTAATTAAATTGGGGGGATAACCTCTTCTCAAGAACATTTCCTTCAAGTTAAGGCATTCTCTGGTGAAACCTACCTAAGTTGTCACCATTCATGCTGCACGCAAAAATTGCCCCTTAATAACTGCACATTTCTTTGTGAATGGGCGGCAGCTGTCGAAATGCAGAAAACTACTGGAATAGGTTTCTTTTCTGAAAATTTCAGCCACAAATCTCTGTTGTTCCAGATCTTTCTTTAACAGAACATTAAGATAGGAAATTTCACATGCATTAACACTATATGTGAACCTCAAAAAGGAGGTTGAGTTGTTAATATAGTTAATGAATTCAACAATTTGGTCTCTAGGGCCTTCCCATAAAATAAACATGTCATCCAAACACCTCATGTAATTATGACAGAATCGGAAATATGTTGAAGAACGTTTTTCCCATTCCAACATGACGATATTGGTGTACAGCCCCCACATGCTGAACCCATAGCAGCCCCTTGTGTTTTTAAATAATAATGATTGTCGAACAAGATAAAGTTGCTTCTAAGCACCATATCCAAAATCTGTTTGTACATATTGATTTTGTCCTGGGCTATACCCTTAGAAAACAAATAATCACAAAACCATTCCTCTCCAATGGAATGTGGGATGACAGAATATAAATCTACTACATCAGTTGTAATAAATAAAAAGTCGGACCTAAAACAAGTGTTATTGATTTTCCTTAAGAAGTCCCAGGAATCAATACATAAGTGGGGTTCATCCAAAAGTAACTTCTTCAGTTCGGTATCCAGAAATTTGGCTAAGGGGTGCGTGATTGATCCCTGGGCATCAACAATGGGACGCATGGGTGGTTGTTGAATGTTTTTATAGAGTTTCAGCAAACCAAAAATTGTGGGTGTAATTGGAAATTCCATTGTCAGACAATGTAGTTCGTGGTTTGAAATGAGACCATCAATAAATAAGTCCTGGATGTACCCCCTTATTCTATTATGTGCCATTTAACTCATTTAAGGAACTTTCACAGTAAGTATCTGTTAAGGAACTTTCACAGTAAGTATCTGTCTCCAAGATAGATTACATTTTGTTGATATAGTCATCAGTTCTCATAATGACAACCCCACCCCCTTTATCTGGTTTCATTATTCTGATGCCATATAGTTGTTTTAAACAATTAAGCTCATCTCTCTCTTCTTTAGTTAAATTACTACTGAAACTATTGTTTCTAAACCTGTTACCCAGATTTCTAATATCGAGTTCACAAACTCTCTCAAAGGATGCTAAAATAGGATGGGTGGGGGATTGTAAGAACTGGATACCTTGAGTGGTTGGCATACCTGTTCTACCCCTTGAAACAAAACCTGTAAATTCAATTTCCTCACAAAGTTTTAAATCAACCAGTGTATTCACAGTGTTTAAGTACTGACTAGGAACAAACATAAAACCTTTTGCCGAGAGGTCACAAGTAGTTACATTCAAGGAAATGTCAGTATAATTGCAAATTTAAAAGTCTCCAGTACTGTTGAGGTCAATATGTAAAGTTGGACTACCCCCCCCAGAAAATTTCACCTCACCAACCAGAATAAACCCTACCGCCTACTCTGAGGTGATCTCTGCCTGACATACAAGGCCATGTCCAACCCAGAATTGATGGACATGCTCCACCTAAAGAAAACCTTATCCCCTCGAGCCACACGCTCTAGGGATCTACACCTCACCACAACAATAAATAGGACGTGCTGGAGAGATAGATTCCTGTCCCAGAAACTTCCCATGCTTTGGAACAAGATTCCAATCTACATTAGGCAGAGCTCCTCGCTAACACTCTTCAAAAGAAACCTTGATGAGTGGATGGAAAACAGAAAGTTTACCCCGGGAATCACTTCAGTGGCTCTGCTGGAGAGAGGCACAGGGAACTAATCTAAGGGGCGGCGAAAGCCAACACATTCTGGCTAGGCTTATAAATGCCTTCGGGCAGATAGCCTAGTACCTACCTATGAACAAAGGTAGTATCCTGGACTGGATTCTTATCGGCAATCACCCAGACCCTCCCAGACGATATAAGTGACCACCTACTCACTTGCATCATTAAGTAAAAAGTAGATAACCACCACCAAGTTCTCCATAAAGCCATCAGAATCAACAAGAACTTTAATACCACTGATTTTCAGAATGAACTCAAAGCATGCAAGTGGACCACCCTAAAAGATTTTCCACTTGATGATGCTGTAGCCTATTTTAATTCTAAATTTCTCACCATTCTAGATTCTCATGCTCCTACCCGCAACCCTTGGAGCCAGAACTAAGACTGCCCCCTGGCTCTCTAAAGTAACCAAAACCAAAATCATACCAAGAAATAAAGCATGGGACAAATGGCGCACCTCAAAAGACCCACTCGACCATATTAAGTTCTAGCAGCTAAGAAATTATACTAAGAATGCCATACTGTTAGACAAAAAACTTCTATAAACACCTTCAACAAAAACATCAGAACAAACCTCAAAAGTTTTGGGAAGGAATAAACTGCTCCATCCCTGGTCAATACACCACTCCCACCCCATCAGCTTGTAACCTAAAAACTCCAGAGGAAACTGCAAACATCTTTAACAGTTTCTTTACTAAGACCATCCAATCACTAGCTAGCCAACTATCTCCCAGCAGCTCCATTCAGGATTCCTCCTCGACCACTACCCCACTCCCTTTCATCAACCATCAGATCTCTAACAAACTAAAACCAACTACCCTAAGCAGATGATCTCCTCCAACCAGAATATCTATAGAAAGGGGCAGATGCCATTGCATACCCTATTACTATTATAATAAACCGCACCTTGTCCGAAGCTACCATCCCCTCTATCTGAAAGGTTTCCCACGTTATTCCCCTCCATAAGAGAAGGAACTCATTAGACCTCTCAAACTACAGACCAATAGCCATACTATCATTACTGGCCAAAATAATGGAAAAATACATCCAAAACCAATTAATGCACTCTCTCACCCAGAATAAACTACTGGCCAACTCTCAGCATGGCTTTAGGCCACACCAAAGCATCACCTCAGCCCTTCTATCCTTCTCTATCAACCTCAATAATAACAAACGTACCTCAACTCTCTTCCTAGATCCCTCTAAGGCCTTTGATATGGTCAATCACCAACTACTTATCCATACCCTGAAGAAACCGTCACTAAACAACTGTGCAATTACATGGTTCCAATCTTATCTGTCTGAAAGACAACAAGCAGTTTTATGGCAGAATACTCTATCCACTCATCTACCCATTACACTAGGAGTCCCCCAAGGGTCCATACTAGGACCACTTCTCTTCTCAGTCTTTATCAATGACCTACCCACCATCACTCCCAAGACCACTTGCATCCAATACGCAGATGACTCTAATCTGTGCAGCCTCCTCCTCAACTGAGCTTATGACCCTAACCCATAATATTTTCAATGATGTAGAAAAATGGTTCGCAAACCGTCAGCTTCTTTTAAACCCCAACAAAACTAAGCTCCTAATCTTTTCCCCCACCTGTAAATCCTCTTCCCCATTTTTTTACTTTTCAGTTCCAACAATGGCACAATTATATCCCCAGATACTCACACAAAACTCCTAGAGTTGACGGTTGACAATACCCTAAAACATGATACCCATGTCAATCAAACCATCAAATCTGTCAACAAAAAACTGGGCTCCCTCTACAGGATCAAACCTTTTCACACTCCATTTGCAAGAACAACTATTGCTCGCTCCCACTTACTATCTACCCTCCCCCCTTTTCAATAACTTGAATAAAACCACTCTTACCAAACTTGCTAGCTGTTACAACCATATTGCTAGATCTGTTACAGGTACTACCTCTAGAACCCACCACTGTATTAACCTAACTCAACTAGGATGGCTTGAATGGCCTAGTCTTCTCCAATACAACCAACTTATTAACAGCCCACAGAGTTCTAAACCACCCCGAAAAGACACCAGCACTAAAGATCATTAATCCATACAGCAACCTGAGGTCACTGCGCTCTGTTGACAAAACTGCTGGTTCAAACATCCAAAAGCATAAATGTGGCTGAGGACTCTCTATTTGCCAACTCTGTAGGCAAAACTTGGAACTCGTACCTGCTTAACTTACTCTCCAACCCTCCTTAACCCAATTCAAAAAAGCCTCAAACTACACTTCCAAATGCATTAGCAATGCCCCTGCTCAAACCCTGACACCCTCCCGCTGGTCTTGGAAACTTTGCCTAATCAAATCGCTCACCGATTCTACAATGAATCTGAACTCTTTAAGGGACTAAACCCTAATCTGTGTGTGTGAAACCAAGATGCTTTATCTAAATGAATCAACAATGTTCTATGTTTGTAACCTTACTGAAGACTGTATACTATACTCATTTGTAAATGTTTCTAATGTAATGTAATCTGCTATCTTGGAGCTTTTCTCCCTGGGCCTCCACTGAAAATGGACATATATCCAGTAGAACCTTCCCAGTAAACAAATGTAAAATAAATAAATAAAAATAAAGTCCACCATGTTAGCATCAACAACGATGAAGGTTTCATACAGAATATTTTTTCTAAATATGCTGATATTTTCAAAGATGTGCTTGGCAAGCTCCCAGTTGTGTACTCCATGAAGTCAGACTACTAGGTAAAGCCCAGTTGTCAGACCAGCACAAAAGGTTCAAGTAATGAACCTTAAAGGTTCAAGTAATGAAGTTTAAGCAATGCAGGGCAAAGTAAAAACACAGCTAGACAGAATGGCACATTTAGGAGTAATTTTTCCACTTAATAATCTACCCAGTCATGTCTCTGAATGTGAGTTTTAGTGCCATTTCAATGAATGTGAGTTTCAAGGGCAGAGATGTTTACGTGGCCATGCTAAGTCTATTTTCACTGTGAGACTGTATTATTTGTTTAGCAAATGGTTATCAGTGTTTATTCTAGAAGTAAGAAAGCAATATGCACACTGACAGGTTTGAACAGTGTTTATGACAACTGGAGAGAAATAGCTACGTAATGGAATACCAGAATTGCTGGGTATTGGGCTGCTTTGAGGGGTTAGGGGGTTGGGCACAGGAGAGGATACTCTGGGGGGACCTTGATGCTGATTGGCAGTAATTGCTTTACATGGACCGATTAAAAGCTGTGTAACAGAGCCAAAGCTGTTCAATGTGGAAAATCAAACCAGTGGGTTCATTTAAGGTTGAATGGGGAGCGTTCCATCATAGGGCAGGACATCACTTTTTTTTTTGCTAAAATAAAAGCTTACTCTTGCAGCAATTCAGTTGCTAATGCTGTTCCATATACTATTTAAGAGTTTCAGATATAAACGTGTTTTATTTAACTATTAAGAAAAACATACAATTCATTCACTGCAGGTTCATGTTTTCAAAAACAAAAGTTCTATACAGTTAGCTATGACTTTTTTTTTTTGTATTTCTTGCGGTTCCTTTATTTTAAGCTTCAGCCCATCAGAGCCATATTTCGACAGAGACTTCAGTTAAGAAAGACTAAACGTAGTTTCCATTTGCAATACATATATTCCAGGCACATCAATTTAGTTTTCTGCTTAGTGCTTTTACTCAGAAATGGAAAGTCAAAGTTCATTTGAATGATCCGCGTACATGGAATTCTTTGATCTAATTACGAATAATGGAAAAAACTGCTGTGAAATGTAAGCTATGTCCGCTGACAAAGAAGCCCTACTGTACATCGAGTTTAAAAAAGCATCTTCAGACATCACATCCTATCGCAATTGGAAAGCTAAATAGTCTGAAGAGGAAAGCAATTGATTCAGGTGCTGCGTGCTGACAAGTTGGACAAGAAATCAATAGCACAGCCATCTATTGCAGCAGTCATTGGTTCTGGTCATGTCACACAGTCCAAGGTGGATAGTTCCAAGGTGGATAGTTTGATCATTGACTTTGTGGTGAAAGACGTGCAGTGTTTCAGCGTTGTTGAACAGCCATCCTTCATCAACCTTGTAACTGGCCTGCAGCCAGGAAAGGTGGTCATGATCAGGAAAACTCTTGTTGAACGAGCAGAGAAACAGTTCAGTGATATGAAAGAGAATCTGATGGAAACCTTAAGTAACAAACAAAAACCACCACTAAAACCAGTAACACAAATATGGAGAGGGGACAGAGAAATAAAGCAAGACTAAAAATGTAGACTTTTTAATGTTAGCACCTTTCATCCAGATATAATAAAACAAACTTCTTCGGGAAACCTTAGCAAGCATTTCAATTGTTTGTACTATGACTGACATTTGGACCATCAGAATCATAGTTTCTTTGGTGTCACCGCCCACTGGACCGACTGTGACACACAAAGAAAGTCAGCTGCTTTGTCATGCTGCAGATTACAGGGAACACATACATATGATCTCATAGCATCAACTCTTGAAACATCCCTATCAAGTACAAGATAGATCAAAAGGTGTGTGCAACAATTACTGACAATGGCAGCAATTTTGTAAAGGCTTTCACTGTCTTCGCAGAATGTGAGAGATGTGAGACTACAAGCACTCTGTCCCAAGATGACAATGATGATGGTGAAGTGATTTACAACAGTGTGTCAGCTGTGCTGAGTCAGTCAGTCAGAGCAAAGCGAGAACACCTATTCACTGACTCCCCATCTGAGATGTGCAGCACACACATTGAATCTAGTTGACATGCACGATGCTGAATCTGCTTGTAATCATGCACAGTATATGTGAAGCACCATGGCCAAATGCTATGCTGCTTAGAACAAGGCTAGTCGCAGCACCCAAGCTGCTGAGGTGATTCGAAATAAGTGTGATCTGGCATTGATTATTCCCAATGCAACCCAATGGAATTTCACTTTCTACGAGATGGAGAGAATTCACATTATTGCAACTCAGGGTGAAGGCTTGCTGAATGAGATATCTGAACAGATGGGAATTGCCATCTTCAGGCCTGCAGAAATTACCTTTGTTGCCGAGTTTGTGCAAGCAATGCAGCCACTGCCAATGGCTCTGGACATCCTACAGTCAGAGCTGAAAAGCTCCATGTGAATACTGACTCACCATTCCGTGCCTGAAAAACAAGTTGTCAGAAGTCAGGCAATCTGTGAAGCTTGTTGTGTCGCTAGTTGATGCTCTCCTTAAAGGCACTGAAGCTTGTTTCAAATCACCTTCTGGAGCGTGAAGAGCTCATTCTGGCTAGCATAGTGCATCCACAGTTCTGTTTACGATGGATGGACAATGAAGAGCAGAAACTCAGAGGCAAGGCTCTGTTCCTCGATGCCATGCAGAAACTGGATGAACCTACACGTGGGTCATCTGAAGCTTCTGCATTAACTGACGAAGACAGACAGCTGCTTCTGCTTCAGAGTCGATGCCAGCCAATCTCAGCATATATTCTCAGATGGACATGTATCTGGCTGACTTTCCAGAAAAATATCTTCTCTCAACAGTTACCTTATAGTCAAGATATTTCTGAAGACTAATACAACTCTGCCATCTGGTGCACCCGTTGGAACGCCTATTCAGTCTTGGTGGACAAGTGCTGATTGCAAGAAGAAAGACTCACCGAACACTGAAATGTTGCTCCTTCGAGTGAACAGAAATGTGTAGTCACTGTGAATAGTTATATAAAGTGATATTTTGGTTGACTTTATTGCATTAACAGTCTTGTTAGACCTATATGACATTTTATGTAAGCATTTTTGCATCCTCAGCATTAGTTTTAGCAGATTAGCCTAATGTACATTGTTGAAAAGTTGATGGGTTGTAACTTGTTATGGGTCTTGTGTTGTTGGCTGTGCGTACTTTGGTTTAAGTATTATATTGTGACTGACTATAAAGACTAGTCTGTGATACTTTGTAAACTGTTAAATGCAATTCATCATTATTGTAACACTGTGTATACAACTTTAATACACTTGTATTCATATGAAGTAAGCATGTATTCCTTACACAAAAGTACTGAGTAAATCTAAATATGAGAATTGATAAACTGTACTTATGTAAAAGTAACTAGTTACTTTAGTTAATAACTAGTAATAGTAATATATTACTTTTTTTAGAAAAGTAATAAGTAATAGTAATATATTACTTTCAATTAAAAGTAATTAGTAATAGTAACTTATTACTTTTACAAGCAACTAGCACAACACTGGATATATACACACGGGTCTATAATAGAACATCGACTTTTTAAAACGTCGAATGTTCTAATATCGACCCCTATTCAGCGAACGCTGACAATATCGAACATGCAGAACAGCTAATTTTTTCCCAGGGAAAAAATTGCTGTTCCAACACACAAACACAACACAAGCACACCAAACAAACAGCAATCCACACACATACATGTAAAATCCTACATCTAACCCTACACTAAACTGTACATACACCACTAGCTATCCACTTACCTTAACCCAAACCCTAACCCTAAGGTCTGTCACTATCGCACACTCACCTCACCCGTGCCTTAACCCTAACTCACCTACCCCGTGCCCTAACCCTCACATCACACAATCGCACACTTACCTGATCCCGACTCCTAATTTTCCACCAAAGTGCTGAAAATAGCGAAGCCACAGGAACGGCCAACCAAATTCCTTCCCTAGGAAGAAATTCGGTGTTCCGCAGCTTCGCTATTTTCAGCGTTCACTGAATAGGGGTCGACATTAGGACATTCGAAGTTGTGAAACTTCGATGTTCTAATATAGACCCACATACACACACACACATATACACACACACACATACACAAAATCAAAATACAAAAAGTGGGATGGAGGTTGTGGCTACTATAGCAGTGATCATTTAAAGATCAGCTGTTATGGCAACTTCACTTTTACAACTGTACTATGCTCAGCATGTTCACCACTACAGCAGCAGCCTTAGCTATGCGGGTAGATTACCCTTGCCTAACATTTGGGAGTTGGAAGACGAAGGGTTCAGGAGTTCCTCGAGAATGATCCCAGCATTGCTTGATCCAGACGTACAGAATGAATAAAGCTTGTACTGCTCTGTAAAAGTGTGTGCAGAGGACCAAGTGGTTGCTTCTAGAAGATGTTTAGAATCCAGGCCTTTCCAAAAAGCCATAAGCCGGCCTTAGTAGAGTGGTCCTTCATCCTGCCTGGAATATTTTTGTTATGGTAAGATTAATAAAAGGTAACAACCTGAGACAATTATTTGCAAATAAATATAACGAATAAAAAGACCAGAGATCTGTAATAAATGTTAATACTGTCTCTAGCACCTCGGCTAATAAGCTTTCAAGGAGATAAAAATGTTGCACAAAATCACACTTTAAACAAAAAGTCATTAACATAGCAATAAAACGATTAAGTTTTCAACCAACAAAAAACATCAAATCAATTAATTTGTAATAACACTTTCCAATTACATTCAAGATTTAAACATGCAGGTACCAAAGTATCAAACTTCAATATATTGTCTCTTTTATAACACTCTTTTTTTCATCTCAACAACATTATAACCTTCTACCTTTTCCAAAATAGTACCCCTTAAACACCTGCCATCCCTTCATGACAATGTATAATGAGCTGCCCCAGGGCTTTCAACTTTATTATTTTAAGGTCTCTGAGGTGGCTCCTGTAGTCTAACTGCAAAAGACATTTTGGTCTCTCCAATACCTCCAAGGCATAAATAATACCCTCACTACCACAATTAAAAACCTTCCTAGAGACATAACCTATATTATTAATGTTACCAGAAGATGACACTACATAATTACCAATTGAACATTTATAGGCTCATAGGTAGGTACTAGGCTATCGGCCCAAGGGCCTACGTAAGCCTAGCCAGCAAGGTTCCATAGCAAATGCCACCCAAGAAAGTTATTTTCCTGTGCCACTGTCCAGCAGAGACACAGAAGTGATCCCCGAGGTGTATTTCCTATTTCCCATCCACTCATCAAGATTTTTCTTGAAGAGTGCTAATGAAGAACTTTGCTTGACATAGATGGGTAGCTTGTTCCAGAGTATAGGAAGTCTCTGGGACAGGAATCTATCCCTCCAGTGTGTCCACAAGGAAATGTACCCAGAAACCTGGGTTCCATCAATAATTCAGTATCTGGGACTGAAAATGAACTATGAACAAGCATGTCCTTTATGCTTCGGCCTCTATTTAAAGAAAGAAAATGCCTATTATGCAAAATATCTTTCAGGGCCCTATCTTTTAATAAGCAGCCCAATGGTATTCAATAAGAGTAAAAATCCTATTACATTATATGTAGTAACAAAATATACAGAAGAATAATCAGAGAGTGTATTTCTATTATTAAAATGCACTACTTCTCTGGAATAAAAATTCATACAACTTTTATTTTTTCTACTTACCCAAATCTTAATTTATATCAAATAGCTTAAGGCTCATTCAATAATACAAACATCATAACCCACTTGTATAAATTGGTTACATGTCTTACATAATTCCTCCACCAGTATATTCCTTTATTACAAAGTCTAGAAATTCGAAGGAGTTCACTAAAAGGCAATGAGTCTATTAAATGAGGTGCATGGCAACTTTTACCATCCAGGAAATTATTAGTATCAGCAAATTTTCTGTCTTTTAGAGTTAGACTACAGGAGCACCACAGAGACATTAAAAATAATAAAGTTGAAAGCCATGTGGCAGCTCATTATGCATTATGTCTTGGGGCAATGGCAGGTGGTTAAGGGGGACTATTTTGGAAAAGGTAGAATGTTATAATGTTGAGATAAAAAAAAGATAGTTATACAAAGAGAATATATATTCTGAAGTTTGATACTTTAACACCTGCAGGTTTAAATCTTGAATGTAATTGGAAAGTGTTATTACAAATTAATTGATTTGATGTTTTTTATTGGTTGAAAATTTTATTGGTATGTTGACTGGTTGTATAAAGTGTGATTTTGTGCAACATTTTTTTATCTCCTTGAAGGCTTGTTAGCCGAGGCGCTAGAGACAGTATTGAAGTTTATTACAGATCTGTGGTCTTTTTGTTCATTGTATTTAGTTACTTAACATAATGGTGGTTTTTAGAACCATTTGCAAATAGTCTGTTTTGACGCAGGTTATCCCTTCTTGCCTTCAGAAGAAAAATATGCACCTCACTAGACACCTACAACAACTGTACAGGCCACAAAAATACCTCATTAAGAGTATCTTAGGCCTTAGACACATGCCCTATATGGACAGACTCAAAAAAACCTCCAGCTATACTCTTTCTCATCGCTTACTTAGAGCCAATCTCTGCTTGACCTACAAAGCCATGTCCGACCCAGAGTTGCTAGATATGCTACACCTAAAGAAATCCCAATCCCTCTGTGCCACAAGCTCCAGGGACCTAAACCTCATTACCACAATAAACAGAACATACTGGAGGGACAGGTTCCTAACCCAGAGACTTCCCATACTCTGGAACAAACTACTTCCCATTCACATCAAGCAGAGCACTTCACTTACCCTTTAAGAGAAATCTTGATGAGTGGATGGGCAATAGGAAGTTCATCCGGGTGATCACTTCAGGGGCCTT
The DNA here is from genome assembly GCF_019279795.1 of Protopterus annectens. Lineage (NCBI taxonomy): Eukaryota > Metazoa > Chordata > Ceratodontiformes > Protopteridae > Protopterus > Protopterus annectens. The sequence goes on along the minus strand of NC_056745.1, from coordinate 918,612,751 downwards.
GCTTGACAGGGGCACTGGGAACTAACTTTGGGCAGCATGATGCCAGGGAATCTTCTTGGGCTAGGCTTATATAGACTCCAGGGCCGTTAGCCTAGTACACACTTATGAACCTACTTGTTTTCTCAAGATAGTACAGAAGTTCTCTGTGGGCATCCAAAATATGGAGAATCCCTTTCCCCCCAATTTTAGGTTCAAGAAGGAAAACAGGGAGATGGATAGTTTGGCTTAAAAGTAATCTCAGATACCACTTCAGTCATAAAAGAAGGATTAGTTCACAAAGAAACTTTGACTCTATGGAAAATAAAGCAGGGTTGACTGACTGTAAGAGCTGGCAACTCAAGCACTCTGTTTTCTAAATTATGAACCTCAAAAGTCACCCAGAGCAGCGGGTTAAAAATGGAGCAGGTGTTAGCTTCTTTAATACAAAATTAGTATCCCAAACAGTGATTGTTTTATTGGAGACTTACTATTCAAAACCCTTTCAAAAACACCTCAGTTCAAAGAGCTTTTCTTCCACAGGGGAAAACAGAGCTATACTGAGATTTGTGTCTAAAGTTCTCCACTCAGACTTTGGTCACTGTAGGGAATACCTCATGGAATCATAGATGACATGAGACCTGAAATTCTGAGGTAGCAGCCAATTTGGTGAATCCCCGCTATTTATAAATCTTGGCAAAGCTAATTCTTTCTTTTCAGTAAGTACTGTTGATTAGCTACTCTCTAATGTAACTTCAGAATATCACCCTAAATACTTCACCCATAAATCATAAGGTTGTACTACAGAAGTTTCCCCAAGAGTATGGCAATGCCCTGGATAGACATAAGCACCATGAGTTGATATTTTTCCAGTAAAAGCACTCTTGTAATTTTATCACTAATTGCACTCAGGGTAACTAGTTTGAACAGTGACAAGCACTGCCCCAGGATTGTAAACCAAATAATCCATTACCATGCATATGAAGTTTTCCACTATCTCAGTTACCAAATTAGTGAATATGGGAATCCTGACAAAATGTAGAAATTGCCTCATATTTGCCAACAACCAGCTAATTCTCAAGCTGATAAGGTATGCAAGGACTACAGATCGTTTATAACAGGTGGTGGAACAGCTATGTGGGAAGGATTGGGTATGATCACATATGGCACACCAATCTTGTCAAAAGGGTACAATTGTTCCCAGACAGCTTATCTGCCACTCCAGTACTACTAGAGAAACCAAGAACATGTAAAGCATGTGCCTATACCAGGTTAGGTATGTTCTCTCTGGTTACCAAAGCTGATTATAGTAACCCTTGTCCTCATAAAGCATGCATGTGTTGGACACACGGCCATAGTCTTTACTGTGATGCAGATGTGCATATCAGTAGAAGTGATCTTCAATGGGTTACCAAGCAATCATAGGACACGCATACACATTTATTTTTGCACATTCATTTAAACAAACTAAAAGAAAAAAAGGACACAATTCCAATCAATTAAAGAACTATGCTCCAGAAGCAACATTTCCTTTTCAGAGTGGATTTCAATCTGTGGAGAATGATCCTCGCAGTTTCACATATTAAAAAGGTATGACATAGCAGTTTGTCACACCCTGTAGCATTTCTATCTTTGGCAGCTTCCACAATGCACACCAGACTGAGGCTGAATAAAATCACATGATACTTTCAGTAGGAATTTGTCTTCCACGCAATTACATCACAATACATATCACATCTCAAGCTACATGGGCAAAGAAAACAAACACAGCAAGGTACATGCAGCTCCTTTTTTAAATTTTTATTTCACAGGTACCGACGTCAAAGCTATTCAGGCTCAAAATACAGTGTTACATCTGCTTCCCCACAGTCTCCTAATCATCTCAGTACATTTGTTGGATTGAGCTCCAGTAAACAAGCAAATGAAGGTGAGCTATTGGGGGGAGGTTGCAACTCTGACTCTGTGATTTGCATAAAACTGCATTATTCCACTTTCCCAAACCATAAATGTGCTCAACCTTTTATAGTCTGAAGGTGAATAAACTTGATGAACAAGAACATTATTGGCCCTGAGGCCCTTATAAGCCTAGCCAAGAGTTTAGCCCATGTTTAGACAAATCAGCACCCGATGCTCCTGTCCATCAGAGACAGTGGTGGAATCCCAGGGGTATATTTTCTGTTTCCCATCCAGTTATCCAGGTTGTGCTTAAAAAGGGGTAAAGAGGTACTCTGCTTGATGTGGAGAGGGAGTCTATTCCATATATGGGAGAGTCTCTGGAACACAAATCTGTCCTGCCAACAAGTCCTGTTGATGTCACAGACCAGGCTGAAGGTGTGCGTGCGTGTGTGTTACTTGAGTAGAGCTTGACTTGTGGATATGCAGCAGTCCCATCAAAGTGGGGTCCGTGATCGCCTTGTATGCCAGACAGAGGTCACCTCTGAGGAGTCACTATGAAAGTGAGTAGAGGGATAGGGCTTTTAGCCTGTGTATGGTAGATGTTCGAGGCCCTGGATTCTCCTGGTGTGGAACCTCTGTGGTCTCTCCAGCTGCTGCATGTGTTTGTGTACATACTTTTACAGAGTAGTTCATGTAGAAGGCTTTCCATACAACGGAAGCAATATGGTAGTCAAAAGTCAGATTGTTATCAACCTGACTGCCCAAATGCCTCATGACTGATTGCGTGCTTAGGACATTGTTATTAATGTGATACTTTTTGGAACGTCACTCTCCCCAAAGGGAATGATGATGCATTTTTTGGTATTCAGCTTGAGGCCATGTTTCTGGCACCAGCCATTTGTCTGAGTGAGACCCTCTTGGAGGATGTCCACATAACTAGGGGAATTGATGACAGCACCCAGCTTGCAGTCATCTGCAAACTTGGTCAGCCATAGCCCACTTGGTTTGGCCTGCATCTCAGAAAAGTATATCCCAAATAACACAGGCCCCAAGACCGAATCTTGAGGTACGCCGCAACATACTGATGCCTACTTGAGAGAGTGTATCTATTATGCCCAGGGGGAATAGTGTCAAAGGCTTTGGCCAGTTAAAGGTAGGCGCTGTGCACAGTCTTCCCCTCATCCATGGCTTTGGTGATTGTCTCAAAGAAGTCGACCAAATTTAGCAGACATGACCTCCCCTTGATGAAGCCAAACTATGTGGGATCGAGTGTTTGGAGGTTGCTAATGTCCTTGTTAATAAGGTCCATGATAATCCATTCCATGGTCTTGCAGATCATGCTAGTTATGCTGATGGGTCTATAATTTCCAGAATCAGTGGACGCCCCACCTTTGTGTAAAGGGATGACAGTGGCTGTCCTCCACTCAGCTGGGATGAAGCCAGTACTCAAGCTTTGGTAGATTATGGCGCCTAATGGTGCTGCAAGTTCCTGCCTGAGTTCACATAGGATGTAGCCTGGTATGTTATCGGGTCCCATGGAGATTGTATTTTTTGCCTTTAAGAGAGCAGTGATGACCTGCTCCCTAGATATAAGGGGAAGAGGTCAGGCACTGGGGATGTCCTGATTTACTGATGGGGGGGAACAGAGGGGTGAAGTTTTCGATGAATCTGTCAGCCAGCAAGTTTGCTATATCTACAGCATTTGTATATGTGGTGTCCTTGACCACCAGTTTTGAACAGATCTGGGTGCTTTGTTTGAGGTTGCGGACATATATGAAGAAGGCCTTATGATTGTCTCTCGTAGATGTGGCCAATTTGGACTTGAAGTTTGCTTTGGAGGATTTCACTAGAGCTCTTATTTGTTGTTCAGGCTAAGGAGAGACTGCTTCCAATTGGCACCTGCTCCTTCTTGGTCTTAGCAAGTTTTTTCCTTTTGTTATAGAGTTTATTTACTGTAGATGTCCACCAGACAGGTTTACTCTTCCTTGCAGAGATGATTTAGTCTTGTCAGGTATTCCCAATTCCATGCATCTACACAAATGCTTGTATAGTGCTTTGGTGTAGTTTTAGATATTGGTGCCAGTTCCTACAGAGTGGGAGGGGGCTGTGAAACGGTTTATACCATCCCTCAGGATGCAGTAATCAGCTTTGCAAACGTTTTTATGTCTGATCCTAGCTAGAGGTGGGTTGGAGAGATAGTGATTTTGAAAGCGCCTGCTTTATGGTCGGATCTTACCAGGAAGGATGACACTATAGGGATGCTGCAGTGGTTACTCATGTTGGTTAATACTAAGTCCAAGATATTATCACCTCTTGTAGGGGTATCGACTAGCTCTTCAAAGGCATTTGCATTGACAAAATCAAGGAATCTCTGGGCATTTGTGTTCTGGCATGAGTAGTTCTTCCAATCTATGTTTGGGAAGTTAAAGTCACCCAGCATCAGGGTAAAGGGTTGAATCTGGATAGATTCAAACAGGTCCAAATAGGTGGATTGGGCATCGAGTCAGATTTGGGGCTGGTAACTAGCTATGATTTGAATATTTTATTTTTTTTTTTTTATTTAACATTTGTTGACCGGGAATAGGGGTCTTGTCAATGGTTAACTGTACCTGGAGTGTCCTGAGAGTCATACTGTTTGACCAGCCTGGAGGTGTGCATGTCTTTAATGTATATTGAAACTCCACCTCCTTTGGCTTTACTGCCCACAGTTTGGGGTCTGAATTTATGATAGGATGAGTAACCAGGTAAGGCTGCGGTGCTCTCCACAGCTTTGAACTAGGTTTCTGTGTGACTGCACCGTCAGCATTTCCCAGGGCTACGAATGCTTGAAGGCCATCAGGTACTGGATCTCCCCAGAATGACACCAGAAACTAAGCCAATTGTTAAAGTCAATCATTTTCTGTTTGTACTGAGGCATCATTCTGAGTAACGGCAGAATGCTGCTTAAGGCTAGCAAAATATCTACCTGGGACACACAATCAGCGAGTTCAATCATGTCTCTCTTCATATAGTCCAGAGAGGTACGTCTTAAGTCATTCACGCCAACATGAACTATGACAAAGTCATAACAGTACCTGTTGTTGAGAGACTTGAGTGCATATGTGATATTGCGGATTCTGGCAACTGACAGACACTAACCGTGACTTTCTCCTTATCCAGCCTGGTGAGAGGCACATCTGTGTCTCACAATGGAGTCTCCTATGTTGGGATTATGTTGAAGTCTTAGTGGCTGAGAGAGACAGGTGTGTGGACTATGCGTGGTATGTGGTGCAGAGAGCTGTGGAGATCACGTGTGTTTTTGCCTCGGAGGTCTCCTTTGTTTGAGTATGTTTATGTGGAGGACCTTCACATATGTGGGTGTGTGTTGTGTAGGTGTGGGTGGTGTTTGAGGTGTAGTGATTGTGTTGACAACCTTTTCGGTGCCAGATATACTGGCTTGAGGGGGAGAGAGCATGGAGTCTAGGTCCCGAATGTAATTGCATCTCTCACAAATTGTGTTCCTAGGTGGTAGTAGATGGTTGCCTGTGTACATGAGGCAATTGCTTGACTGTCTCAGGATGCCCATATCAACCAGACTGGCAGGAGAAACTGTAGGTAATTGTCCATCCATATTTGTCGGAATCTGAAGGAGAAAGGTCAGGGAGAGCTAAGAGTTGGGAATAAAGTCCAAGTGATTAAACCAAAACCAACAGCTTAGAATAATGCTTAATTTAGACAGGCTATAAACAAGCAGTAATAAATGCAACAGAAAAGATGCAGTTGAACACTTTAGAGAACAAGCAGCAAGTAGCAGGAAAAAGCAAGATGAAGTAAAAGAGTAGTAGGAAAAAACACAAATACAGATAAGTATAAGCAGCTGAATAAAGTGTCTCTTGCATTAAAAAATATATATATATATATATATATATATATATATATATATGTAATACTCTGACTTGCTTGGGAAAGGAAGACAAGATCACATACCCAAAAATATTACTTCTTAAAAAAGGTTAAAATTATTTAATGTATGCAACCCTTTTCAGAGATGGTGTCAAAGATATGTAGAAAATATCTGGGTTCATAGGAGATTACTAGGCTAATGGCTTAAGGTCCCTTACAAGCCTAGCCAATATAACCCAAATTTTACCCAATATATTACCCCTAGGGGGCCATAAGGGACATAGGCACTACACCAGGTGTGAATTTGTGATTCCCCATCCATTGATCCAAACTCCTCTTGAAGAGGGTCAGGAAAAGGCTCTGCTTAATGTGAAGAGCAAGCCTGTTCTAGCACATTTTGTCTGAGTCGCTGAGTAAGTTTATAGGTTCATAGGTTCATACTAGGCTATCTGCCCGAGGGCATTTATAAGCCTAGCCCATAGTTTTGTGGCTTACGCCACCCCTTTAGTATGGGGAACTATACCCATTATTTTGCTGTGCCTCTGTCTAGCAGTGACACTGAGGTAATCCCAGGGGTATATCTGCGATCTCCCATCCATTGGTCAAGATTTCTCTTGAACAAGGCCAGCGAGGTGCTCTGCCTCACATATACCGGGATTTTGTTCCACAGCATAGGGAGCCTTTGGGTGATGAATCTATCCCTCCAGCACGTCCTATTAATAGCCGTGTCGAGGTTTAAGTCTCCCGCCCTTGTGGCTCTGACGGATCTAGATTTTTTGAGGTGAAGCATATTCATCAAATCTGGGTTTGACATGGCCATGTATGTCAGGCAAAGGTCACCTCTGAACACGACTGAATAGAGCTGGAGTTCTTTCAGTCGGGCAGCATAGGACAGATTTTTGAGACCCTTTATCCTTTTGGTGAGGAACTTTTGTGGCCTCTCCAGCTGCTGCAAGTGTCGGGTCAGATACATTCCGAATGGGGCATTGTACTCAATCATTGGTCTGATGAGTGATGAGTATAGGGAGACTATGACCTCCTTGATCTAGATGTGAATCCCTTCATGATAAGGTGGGCAATGTAGAAGGTCTTCCTAACTACTTTAGCTACATGGGTGTCGAATGACAGGCTACTGTCAACCTGGGTCCCCAGGTCCCTGATAACTTCTTCTGTGCTCAGAGGATTACCACCTATATGGTAGCTAGAGGTAACCTTGTTTTTATGACTATGCATTTTGGGCATTTAACTTTAGGCCATGGCTCTGGCACCAGTCATCCGTTTCTGTGAGACCCTTCTGAAGGATATCTGTGCCAGATGTGTTGTTTGCAGTCATCTGCAAACTTTGTCAGCCATAACCCTCCTGTGTTTGCTTGTACTTCGGAAAAGTAGATGCCAAACAAGAGTGGGCCCAGGACTGAGCCCTGTGGGACACCACTTGTGACAGGCTTTGAGCAACTCTGACCCTGTGGGTTCTGTCACTCAGCCAGTTTGCAACCCATCTTGTGATGTATGGGTTAACATTTAAGCTGATGAGTTTTTCAATGATACCCGAGTGGGGTATTGTATCGAAGGCCTCCGCCAGATCGAGGTAGGCTGTATGGACTGCCTTTCCCTCATCAATGGCTTTGGTGACTGTTTCGAAAAAGTCAACCAAGTTTAAAAGGCATGATCTGCCTTTGACAAAGCCAAACTGGGTTGGATTCAAAGTCTGCAAATTCCCTATGTCTTTATTTATGAGGTCCATTATGATCCTCTCCATGGCTTTGCAGATAAGGCTTGTCAAGCTAATGGGCCGGTAATTTCCAGGGTCTGTGGAGGCACCGCCTTTGTGAAGTGGGACCACAGTCACAGTGCCACTCCTGGGTACATATCCAGAGGTGAGACTATGATTAAACAGCTGTCCTAGCTGTGGGTTTAATTCCTCGTTGAGTTCGTGGAGCACACAGCCTGGGACACCATCAGGTCCCATGGATGCTGTGTTTTTTGCTTTGGAGAGAGCAGTTCTCACTTGGGCGTTTGAGATGTTTGGGTGGCTGCAACCATTTGGTATAGATATCTCTCCTTTAGAAGTTTGCACTGAACCTGTCAGCCAGTATGTTGGCAATGTCTGTAGGATCAGTAATCTTCACATCATTTTGAACTAGTTCTGAGCATATCTGGGAGTTTCCTCCCAGGTTTCTAACATAGCTAAAGAAGGCCTTATGATTGTCTTTTGAGTCTTTAGCTATTTTTCTCTCAAAATTTCAGGTTTCTATGAGAGCTCTTAGTTTTTTACTTATAGTGATCAAAGGTGTCTTACCTTTTAAGGATTTTGCTCTATCTTGTAGTGGCTTCCTCCTTTTGTTGTAGAGTTTGTTTAAGGCTGGGGTCCACCAGACTGGACGCTTGCCCTTGGTACAAAGAGTCTTTGTTTTGCTTGGGATTGCCTTATCCATGCAGTCCTGCAGGTGCTGGTAGAAGGCATTTGTAAGTGATTCAGCGGCTTGAGTACTGTTTAAAGGAGACCACACTAGTCTTTAGAAGTGTGAAGTCGAAGTTTTACTGTGGTCTTTTTATTTCAGGTGGGGGTGGGATGAGGACCTCCAGCAAGATTAGTTGTGATCTGATCTCACCAGTGAGGGGTATACTTCGGTGTTGAACATTGTGCTCCCATGTTTGTGATGATGAGATCAAGTATGTTTTCTCCTCTTGTGGGGATGGTGACTAGTTGTTCCATGGCATTTGAGTTTATGAATTCCAGGAACTTTTGGGCTAGGGCGTTTGGGCTTGAGTAGTGTTCCCAGTCTATATTAGGGTAATTGAAGTCACCTAGTATGATGGTGTTTGGAGATACATTTATCCCTCCAGTGTCTTCAGGGAAGGCATGTGAGGTTCCTGAGTTTGTGAGGGTGGCCTGTAACATGCTACAATTTGCAGAGCAGTCTTGCCTATGGTTAATTGCACCTGGATGGTCTCCGATGCATCGTGCATCGCCACCAGTCTTGAGGTGTGGGTGTCCTTGATGAATATGGATACCCCCCTCATTTCTTGGTATTGTCCGGATTTTGGGGCCGGAACGCATGATATGAGGTAAAACCTGTTAGTGCTGGGGTGCTCTCAGGAGCCTTGAACCAGGTTTCTGTCACAGCACAGACATCGATGTTCTCCATACTGAGAAGGGCCCGTGCATTTTGAGATTTAGACTTCTGGCATTGAGCAGCATTACCCTTAGTTTTTTTTTTTTGTGTTCTAGGGTGGTAGGTTTAGAATTTGAGCCCTGCCTAAAAAGGCACTATGGGGTGGCAAGAGCCTTTGCCAATATCCGGAATCCCAGGGTGACAGGTGCAAGCCCAGCGTGGCTTGTCCAGCATGTCATCCCAGGCAGACAGACATTGGATCCCCTTTGAATGACACCAGAGTTTAAGCCAATTGTTAAAGCTGATCATCTTATCTCTGTATTGTGCCATCATTCTTGGTGAAGGTAGGATACTGCTCAAGGTCAGGGTGATACTTGCCCGGGCTACATAATCAGAGAGCTCCTCAATGTCTCTTTTCATGTAGTCCAAGGAGTGCGTCTCAGGTCGCTTACAACAGCGTGGATAATGACTGAGTCGTATTTGTACCTGCTGTTGAGAGACCTGAGTGCGTGGGTTATGTGGCGGATTCTAGCCGCCGACAGGCAGCTTACTGTAACTCTCTCCTTACTCAGTCTGGTGAGCGGACGTCAGTGTGTCTGACTATGGAGTCACCAATGACTAGTGTGTCTGGCATTGTGTTTGGCCTTAAGGGCTGTGACTGTTTGACACTCTGACTGTGAGGTCTATGTGTTGCAGGTGTTGTGTTCTGAGGTGGTGGTTGTTTGGGTGTCTGCTTTGGTGGCCTCTGCTGTTTTGGTAGATTTTTGATCAGAGCCTCCGAGTATGTCTTTGTGTGTTTATGTGTATGATTTGAGGTTGTGATGGTACTATGTGAGACTGGGTCTATAGTGTGTGTGGTAACCTTCTCCTCCTGTCTGGTCTTGCCAGTCCTAAGTTGAGAGAGCTCAGCCTCCAGTTTGGCCGTATAGTTGCATCTCTCGCATGTATTTGTGTTTTGTGGGAGGAGGAGAGGGTTGTCTGTGTACATGAGGCAATTGTAACATTGCCTCAATATTCCCAGGTTCACCAGCTGAGCAGGAGAAACACATGCCTCTGCAAAAGTTAGACAAGTCAGACAAAATACATACCATGTATTCAGCAGAGTTCTTAGACCAAATAATGAAAATATAACTATTTTTTGCTCATTCACAAAATAAAACGTGTAGGGACTTTCAAGAACAGTTGATCATACCAGTTTTTGTCAGAATGTCACATACACATAGCTATGCACATAGAATACAACCTGGGAACACCTACAGGTAAAAATGTAAGTTATGTACTTACTGAACATTAGATTTCTCTGGTCAATGCCCAGACACTGGAAACATTGGACTGTAGCCTTTGGCTTCCTTTACTAGCAGAATGAACTTCTTACATGCTCAAGCTCCTCTCCTACCTAAAACTCCCTGCCTTGCTTGCATCATCCAGATAGAGTATGCTAAGACCTCATGCAAGACAAACTTCCCAAGTATAGCAAGAAATGCAATAAGGAGTCAGAAGTACAGTTGTGTACACTTGCCATAAATGTAGATGTTAGAGTGCATTCACTGTTGCAGTCATTACACCTGGGCCATCTGCCCGCAGGCAGCCCCCAGTCAGCCCGAATACCAGAGTCCTAGCACCTCTGCGCCAGATGCCGCCACCTCCTCCACGACGCCAGGCCATCAGGGGTACAAAACAGGCAGCTGACACCATTACATCAGTTTTTCTTGCCCCAAATGTCAGGAGCTAGTATGTGGTGGGGAACACCTCCAGTAAAAAGTAAATACCAATGCCATTAGGAATGGCCATAGATCCCTCCATTGATGACCCTCATGCTGTCTCTGTTGCAGATGTGTAGCAGCTCCATCAGGGCTGGATTTGCAAGTGCTCTGTAGGTCAGGCAGAGGACAACCCTTAATAGTCAGTGAGAGAGAGTAAATTAATAGGGCTTTTAATCTATTCACATAGTTCATGTTGTTTACACCCTGTATTTTCTTTGTGAGGAACCTCTGAGGTCACACCTGCTGCAGTCAGTGCCCAATCAAGTACATGCCAAATGGCGCACTATACTCGATTAATGGTCTAATGAGGGCTGAGAGCAGCAGGACTATAATTTCCTTGGAAGAGTTACTGCAAAACAGTCACTTTTACTGAGGATTCTAAACCTTGACAATATTGCTCACTACTTCCATTCTAAGTGAATAGGACTCAGATCAAAATAACATGGAAGACAGCATCATAATATCATCAACTGCTGTCTCACAGACTGCATTATGGTCATGAAACAACTTTCCAAGAAAATAAGATTTGGTCTGAAGGGAGGGGGGGGGCAAACAATCAAATAGAGAGAAAACAGTGACACAATTTCAATCAATAAACTAACATGTCTCCTCTCCCCAACAAATAAAAATACGATTTTTTGGCAGCTTTACATTATAGACATTCATACTTAACTGTAAATGCTTCCCACAATCTTTTAGTTAAGCAAGTGCATGAGTAAGTTTTTATTATACATGGCTTGCAGTACTGATAGTGGTTCACTTACAATCGCCAAAAGAGAGATAATAGCTTTCCTTTGCATTTATTACATTTCTGAGTGGTGAGATTGTTAGATAAGAGATGAAAATACATTTTGGCGAAGAAACAGCATACTGCCTCCCGTAGTTGTCCTTTTAAATACAGGAATCACAAAAAGAAAAAAAAGGGAAGAAAATGCATAACACACATTTGGTCACAAATATATCTGGTAATTCTGCTTTACATAAAATGCATATTTTTTTTCAGCAGAGCATACATATTTCTCATTGCTGAACCAACAAGTTTAAACAGACAAGCAAAGAAAATTAGTCTAGTTGCTAAGCATTTTTATTACTATCCCATGGATGCACACAGTTTAAATTTAAACCAATGTTACAGAATAGCTTACAAAATCATACAAATATCCCTAATTTTGAGGGACGTCTCTGATTTTGATTTATATGACTGCATTGCTTTGGACATGTGCTGAGGAGGGATGCTGGATATATTGGGAAATGATGCTAAGGATGGAGCTGCCAGGTAAGAGGAAAAGAGGAAGGCCTAAGATAAGGTTTATGGATGTGGAGAGAGAAGACATGCAGGTGGTTGGTGTTGTGAAGATAGGTGAAGGCTGCCAGCCTAGCCAGATAGAATTTAATTTGTAAATATTAATATAAGCCACAGGCTTGTTCTCTTAAATGGGAAAAAATTGTGTCAAATGTGGAACTGCCAAAAATGTGACAAAAGTGCACTCTGCGGTAACAAAGCTATTAAGTCAATTCTTTGATGTCAAAACTTGGAGCCGATATGTCTGAATGAATGAATTCTGGTTATTGTCTTGAGACCAGAGTTAATTGCTAGAATCTGTATGTATAAATAATTTATCTTATTGTTCTGGCTTCCTGACCATCTGCAAGATCAAGGGCCATTAACCTCTGAGAATTTGTTAGCATGGGAACCAGAAAGAAATGATGTAATCTGAAATGAATCAGTGGTACTGTGTTATCAATTTAAAGACAGAAAGAATGAGAGCATTAGAGCATTTGTCTTGAGAACATCCAACTCACCGCTCTAGCCTCTTTTCTATATGTAAGTAGGATCTTAGACTTTAGTGCTTCTCTTAGAAATAGCTAGGATTTAGGAAGATTAAACTGTTTTGTCTGTGATGTCAGAACCTTTATACAGTATTAAATATTTTTCTATGACCTCTGAACTCCTGAATAGCACTGTGTAGTAAGATGTATTGCCTTGTTTTTATTATTCATTATTAAATATTTTTAAACCTTTCAACTATGGCTGTTTTATGCAGAGTTAATTTAAGCTCTAGACTCTAGAGTATATTGCATGTATATAGTCATACTGTATTAAGTCACTCTAAGCCTCGACTGTTCAGTCACACTTACCATTTGGACAACAACATTGCATCAGTAATAATTAGACACCCTTTCAGAAGGGCCTTTGAGTAGCTGATATTAGTGGGTGGTAGCAGCTGGTACTACCATATAGTCTGGGTAAAAGAGGCACAGCTCGAGAACCTGTGCCAGCCTTCCCCAGCAGTGTCTGTGTGGTTGTATATAACTAAGTGTGTGTGTCAGCTACTTGGGCAGGGACAGGAAGCACTGGTTGGACACAGAGGGTGCTGGAGGTTTTAGCTTGCCCACTAGGCTGAGATCTGGACCCTATAGCTGTGCCAGTGGGGAGTCTTATTGGGGACCTGGAGGAAAAGGGAGAGACCAGCCACAGACTGACTGTGATCTCTTTGTGCTCTTAAGGAAGACTTGTACTTTACTGTGTCTACTTATTATCATTTCCTTAAATGGATGCCTCTTCACTACTGGTGAGGACTGAGGTTCCTTGATTGCTGGGCCAGTGCACGGGCGTCACAGAGCAAGATGCAGAGGACAGGAAGAAATGGAAACAGATGATCCGCTGTGGCGACCCTAACGGTAACAGCCAAAAGAAAAAGATGATTTAGCTCTGTCTCTCTTAATCCCTCCTAACTGCTGACTTTCGGCGCAAAGGTGGTGAATTACACTTAATAAATGACAGTTATTAAAAATAAAGACGTTTGTCAGAAAAAAAATGTATAGTAATTCACATTCTCTATCACTGTATCAGGTTAGTAGTACTAATATTTTAAAAGCTCCACAGATATATTTTCTGAATTTGTCCCCGTTTGCTTGAGAGCTATGCAATGGATATTATTCCAACGCACAGTTTTATGACCAACCTACATTGCTAACATTCGCAAAGGTATCAATAGTTCCCACTTAATGAAAATTACAAACAAATAATAGAAAAACAAAAAATTTACACAACGTTACACCGTGCCAAAAATGGTCTACTCCCTTTAAGTATATACTCTGCACATGTAAAACAAGTTTTACGCTTCAAATAAAAATAATTATTAAAACATAACTATATACCGGTTATGAAAAATACAGACCTCTACACTATTAAAATACATAAAAAAAAAAACGTACACCTCGTGACTTGCAAAAAACTTAAAGAATATCGTACATATATACCTCTCAACCTCTTAGTACAAGAAATCTAGACAAAACCCAACAAAAGGGGAGCAGGGTAGTCCGTACCCAGCGGCGAATTATATAACTCCCTTTATCACTAGACAACCGACAGCCGGGTCCTCTTCGAGTCTTCTGTTCCCCGCCCCCGTGACGTCAGTCAGAACGACAGTGGGTCCGTCAGCCATGGGAATCTAGGCACCGTCGTAAACACGTTTCCATGTTACAGGATGGGGAGACTACTCAATGATGAGATTAAACCGTAGACGAATCTGTTGTTTCGTCATTTTTATTTATTGTCTGTTTTCTTTTTATGCGTCTTACAATGTTTTTTTCAAACCCAAATCTGTTTCTCGGCTTCATCGGGTAGTAAACAGAAAAGATAAGAATAGTAATGGTAAGGCTAATTTGTACATTTCTAAGTTTCGTTCAGCCCATGTCAAAACAAACATATTTTCTGTGAGATTTTTGATTTTTTTCAGGAGTGCCCCGGCAATGGTAATTCAGTGAGTAAAATAACAAGGAATGGAAAAAGTCAGGATTGCATTGGCCGAGATTAGGCAGGTCTGCCTGACAACTGTTTCAGGGAAATAGCACTGTTTTGAAAAAAAAGTTTGTCTACACATATCATTACATTAAAAGTCATAGCACTGCCCTTTAAACATTATATAGCAAAGGATAAAAAGAAATGGAGCACAGTTTTATTTTTCAGAAGAAATGGTCTTAAACACTAGACCCATTTTATACATGATAAGGCATCTGTTGGATGTATCCGTAAAAGGTCTTACTTCATAAAGGAACTCATCAAGTTTGGAAGAGTAGGAATATGAGGGGGGAAAAGTCGTAGTTACATGGCATGCAACTAATTCCATCAATCAGTTATCACTAACAAGTATATTTTTCTGAGGTCCTCGTCATTCGTTACTAGGACTGTTCCAGGTTGTGTGTCAGTGGGGGGAATCAGATCTGTGATGCTTAAGCATCCCCTTTAGTTTTATATTTTTAAGAGAGTATTGCTGTTTAGAAGTCTTGATATTTGATGTTTGTTAACAGTGTAAGCTGATGCACTGCCCACTCCTACTGTTAAAATTGGAATGCGTTTTCCTTTCTTTTTAAAAGTGTGTCTTGAGATGACATGTAGCATTCTACTGCATTTTCATTTTTATAATCAGTCTGCAACACGTGTGAAGAGAAGGTGGGGTAGATGTTTGTACTCACCCCTCTCAACTGCCATGATTTTTTCTTGTTTTTTGCTGTGTCTCTTTGACTCTCTTATACTTTATTTTTTTGGGGTCATTACTGTAGTGTAGAACAGTCCACCCCCTCCCCTGCTTGTGTGATTGACACGCCAGATGGCCGTGATGTTGTATGCAAATGATGCACAATTGACTTCTTCTTTCGGCTGCTCCCATTAGGGGTCACCACAGCGGATCATCTGTTTCCATTTCTTCCTATCCTCTGCATCTTCTCTGTCGCACCAATCACCTGCATGTCCTCTCTCACCACATCCGTAAACCTTATCTTAGGCCTTCCTCTTTTCCTGTTACATGGTAGCTTCATCCTTAGCATCTTTTTCCCAATATACTGTGCATCCCTCCTCAGCACATGTCCAAACCAATGTAATCTTGCCTCTCTGGCTTTGTCTCCAAACCTTCCAACTTGGGCTGACCCTCTAATATACTTATTCCTAATCCTGTCCACCTTCATCACACCCAGTGCAAATCTTAACATCTTTAACTCTGCCACATCCAGATCTGACTCCTGCCTTTTTGTCAATGCCTCTCTCTCCAACCCATGTAACATAGCTGGTCTCACTACCCTCTTGTAGACCTTCCCTTTCACTCTTACTGGTACTCGTTTGTCACAAATCACTCCTGACGCTCTTCTCCACCCACTCCATCCTGCCTGTATTCTCTTCTTCACCTCTCTTCCACACTCACCATTACTCTGAAGTGTTGATCCCGAGTATTTAAACTCGTCCACCTTCACCACCTCTATTCCCTGCATCCCCACCATTCCTCTATCCTCACTCTCATTCACAACACATATATTCTGTCTTAGTTCTGCTAACCTTCATTCCTCTTCTTTCTAGAGCATATCTCCACCTGTTCCCTACTCTCACTACAGATCACAATGTCATCTGCAAAAATCATAGTCCATGGGGACTCCTGTCTGATCTCGTCTGTCAACCTGCCCATCACCATTGTAAATAAGAAAGGGCTTAGAGCTGATCCTTGATGTGATCCCATCTCCACCTTAAACGCATCAGTCACTACCACCGCAGACCTCACCGCTGTCACACTACCCTCGTACATATCCTGTACCATTGATTGATTGCCATATAGCATTCACAGTGACATCATGCATGTATTGGTAGTTGATTGACAGACATTGAAATCACTCCTGTGCATGTGATTTGTGAATGTTCCTGAGCGGCTCCACTGCATAGCTGTCAACCTCTTAGCAGACAAAAATCTGGACAAAGCAAAAAATAATACAGGGATAAAGCTCCAAAAATAGGGACACATTTTAAATTTTGCTCTTATAAACTTATAAAGTTGTTAGAATAAAGGGCCTTGTGTTACCATGCATTTTTCTGAAGGATATGAAGTTTGAAACTCAAATCCCAAACAATTTAAGTTGGCCATAAAAGGAATATTTCAAACAAAAATGGGTCTGCCATTGCTCTCATTCCCCCTGACTATAACCATCTTACTAACGTACCTCTTTCCTTCCACTCTCTACTGTCTTCTCTTCTACCTACCTCTACTTCCTTTTCCTACTCCTTCCTCTCTATCCCTGCCTCCTATTCATCTCAACACTCTACCTTATCCTACTCCTGCCTTCTTCCCTCCTCCTATTATCCCTACATTTCCCTTTTCCTTACCTTTTCTATAAAAACCTTTTCAGACATTATTACTCCTTCAGTTCTTAATCATTTGTTTTTCATTCCTTTTGTTCCTTTTCTTTCGACTTTGTTAATGTACAGTATTTAGAGTCTAGTGTAGAACTGTTGTATTTAAGTTTTTTTAAACTTGTTTGTATAACTTTAGCTTATTTTTACTGTATTGTTATGGAGCTTTTCTCCCCGGGAATCTGCTGAAAAAGGGCTCTGGCTCCGTCAGACATTCCTGGTCAACAAAGGTAAAATAAAATAAATAAATGCCTGTCATTATTTAGTGAAGTCAATCATCATTGATTTGTCACTTCAATCCAGTGAATCACAAACTGTGAAGAACAGACCAAAATACGAGGCAAAAATCTGGACAGTTGAGAGGTATGGGCTCCAGAGCTAAATTAATTAAATACTGCAGTTCTGCCGGAGGAGAAAAACTTTTGTTGAGGACTTTTCATGCATCTTCACAGACAAGAATTATAACTTTATTTCTGTAGTAAGTCAATTTACAGTTATCTCTGACTCTAACCCTAACCCTAAGTGGCCTGTTGGCTTTGTAAAATGTGGACCAGGGCAAAGTGATAACATCTGTCCCTGGTGGAGCCTAGCTTTCTTCTGGAACACTTTGCGCCCACTTATGCTTTAAGTCTCTCGTACCTAACGTAAGTGTAATCAATATACATTGCTTTCACAGTCAGTTTGAATGCAATACGGGGTTTTTCTTTTAACTGTAAATTTTTATTTATTTATTTATTTAAATTTGTTGACCGGGAGTGTCCGACTGGACGTGGGTCCATTTTCAGCGGTGGCCCGGGGAGAAAAGCTCCACAGTAAAATAAACAGACAGTAGTTACATTGGATTACATAGTGATTAACAATTTAACATAGAAATTACTTACAACATATTTACAGATGAAGAACATAAGTAAAGATGAGCAAAAACAAAATGAAATGAAAACTGCAGCAATACTAGAACTTCCACTGAGTGACCTCCCAAAACTCTTGTATCAGAGGCACATGGAATAAATGCAAATGACACTTATGAAAATCAGGCATTTCAGCTAATTAGCAATTGCATTAAGTAACGGAACGGGGTCTATATTAGTACATCGAAGCACTAAAAAACCAATCAGTAAAAACAAGGCTGAAATATGCATATCCACAGCTAGTGGGGTTTGGCTTTATTGGCCTGAAATTGTCCATTAAAGCGACAAAACAAGCCATTGGCATTCAGAATCACCAATTAGCTGAAACACCTGATGTTCTTACGGGTCATTTGCATATATCCCATGTGCCTCTGATACAAGAGGTTTGTGAGGTCATTCAGTGGAAGTTCTAACTTTGCTGGAGTTTTCATTTGTTTTTTTACTGATTGTTTTTCAGTGACCTTCTCACATATTGTTTTAGTTTGTTGTTTGGGATATTTTTGCAGTGTCCCTAATGATAATGGACATCAGCTGGGTATAACAGCCCTGTGTTTCTTATGCTTATTCAAACACTCTGCTTGTGCTGTGTTGATGAGGTTATAACAAGGCTGAAATGTGCATATTCACAGCTAGTGGGATTTTGCTTTATTGGCCTGGAATTGTCCATTAAAATAATGAAACAAGTCATGGGTATTCAGAATTGCTAATTAGCTGAAACGCCTGATGTTCATAAGTGTCATTTGCATTTATTCCATGTGCCTCTGATACAAGAGTTTTGGGAGGTCACTCAGTGGAAGTTCTAGTATTGCTGCAGTTTTCATTTCATTTTGTTTTTGCTCATCTTTACCTATGAAACCATGTTCACACTTTGAACAGTCTGTTCATGTATTGAATGACCAGAGAGAATGTAATATTAATTTTGAATGCATGTAGCTTGGGTAGCATTTGCAATGGTGTATAAGCCCCAGGTCTGCTGAAAAATGTTGGTGTTGTAGAGGATCCCATAATGTGATAGTGGGATGCAGAATTAGACAAATGTAACTGCTGTGTGATTGGTAGTCTGTTAAATATGGTTAAATATTGATGAACCTTTGTTTTTAATGTGTCCTTTCTCAATACTGCACAGCCATTTTGACGACTTCTTGTGTGGCAGATAAGGACCTGGACTTAACTACATATTACTGCATCTGAGTTTTAGTCAGCACTGGCTAGTATGTTTGCAGTGATTGTGTGCTTAGTACACCTTTCACACCTGCAACCTATTGTCACTTATGGTGAGATATAGCTTTTACATGAGTGGGATGGAGAAGAATTGAAAGGTAAGTGTAACTTTGTTTCTTTCATGTTGTAGTATACCTTCACCTTAGGTACACCAACAAAAAATGCAGTCCCACCACTGGTAAAAAAAATCAGCCACCAATAATCCCAAGCCAAGAAATTTATTGAATTGCAATTATTGATGGCTGATTTTTTTTACTAGCATTGGGACTGCACATTTTGTTGATGTATCTGTTTTCTTCACGTGCTTTTGCCTTTTGTTGTTGGTTACCTTCACCTTAGAACAACCAGCTTTTAACTGCCAAGCACTTGTTAATAAAATGACAATATCTAGGAAAATTAATTTGATAAGGTCTTGGAGATGTTTAGGGAGGATACAGAGAACAGATCTTGGTTATCCTGAGGCCTAGGGGATGCATTTAGATTAATCATTCTTAAAGCTTGATCAGGTATGGTGAAGTTCATTGATTTAACCAAAAAAAGTAGCAGGTAATTGTTTCTGGTATTTATAAGTCTTTTTCTGAGTTTGAATGGACAGTAAAAGAAGATGACATAGACTTGTTTGTCTTTTTGGCTTTTCCTGGTTAGGGGTCGCCACAGCGAATGCCAAGCCAGCACGGCCCAACCTTTTTGGCTTTTCCTGGTTAGGGGTCGCCACAGCGAAACTCCGTTCCGTTAATGATTGGCAGTCGATTTTTGTGGTGCCAAGTTGCCAGCCCGACGCCCAACCTTCAGCGAAGGCATGCCCATTCACGCATGTCTTTCATAAGCAAAATGTTTTAAAGTTCAAGAAAGTAAAATTGCTTAATTTTGTTTTCCTTCTTAGCATGAGGTTATAAAATCATTACTGTATTTGTATATTGTTGCAGTAATAAATTTAATTGGTATTCTATATGTTGCTTTAATGATATTGCATTCATTTAGTCAGGGAATTCTGAAAGTTTTTCACTGGATTCATAACTCATAATTTAGCCATGGCACTTCACATTGTTGGAGTGCTGTTTGATTCCTCTTGTAATCTTATCTTTCCATGTTTTGAGAGACACAGTGTGTAATTTCCGGGCATTTCTTCTTGCATTTTGTAGTCTGAAAACAAATGGTGCTAGGATCAGTCTGTACCAGGACTACTGACATTTGGTGTAATGGACATCAGTGCAGAGCACTACTTGAGAAGGTATAACTTTGTGGTAAGAAATAAGATGGTTTTGGAAACATTCACTTTTCTGCAGCACAGTGCAAAATATTGACGATCCCACAGCTCAGTGCAGTCCAATACTTTTTAAGTAGCAGAGCCAGCGCAGGTATTCAAAGAAAAGGGCTACATAGTAAATTAAAGCAACCATGTTATCTTTAAAGTCTACAACATCTACTCCAACACCAGCAATTAGGGGAGAATGCACATTCTGCCTGCCGGTAGTCATCTTGTGATTAGTGCTTCTGTTTTGTTCCTGGTGAGAAAAGTAGCACAGGGACATTATTTCCTGGAGAATGCTGATTACCGGAAAGGCTACTAATAACTGCTTTGTATGTGCAAGCTTGGAATTTGTGGTTAGATTTTGCTTCTGGTGAGAGAAGGAGCAGCGTGCATTCATTCCTGGCCATTTCTGATTGGGCAATGAGTGTCTGCATTTGACCAGGAAAAGGCTTGCATCATCTGGGAGAAGACTATTGATTACCAAAGGGCCTGTGGGCTACTTCTCATCTTGGGATCAGTGCTGCTGTTTTGCTGCTGGTTAGAGAAGAAGCAAAGGAGCACTGTATCCCAGCAGCATGACGCTTTAGTGAGACCAGAATTCGTAGTACCCAGGCAGTAGCCATTCCGGTGAATCCCCTCTTCTCATCATTCTTGACGAAGTTTATTCTTTCTTTTCAGTAAGTACTGCTTGATATGCCGTTGTCTAAAGTAACCTCAGAATATGTCCCTAAGTACTTCATCCATAAATCATCAGGGTCTACTTATTAGTTTCCCCACAAGTGTTTGGGAGTGCCCTTTATAAAAGCAGACACCTTGAATTGGCATTTTTCCTGTAAAAGCACCCTTGAATTTCACCATTACCTTGTTGCACTCATGGCAACTAGTTTGCAGTGACAAGCACTGCCTCCAGAGTTGGAAACCAGATACTCCTGACATTATTTCATATTCTCATTCCAACTGTCTAATCAAAAAGAATCAGTTGCCCACTATCTCTGTTACTAGCCTGGCAGGTATGGGCATCCTGAGGCAATGTAGAAATTGCCTCATGTTTACTGACAGCCAGTTAATTCTCAGACTGATATGGTGTGTGAGAGATGTATTTACACAATGTCACTGAAGGCAAAGCTCTCATACTCTTGATGTCATCAGGCTGTCAGTAGTGTACATGCTGCACCCATCACAAACAGTTCAAAGCAGACACATAGACCCACATATGCTGAGGCACTTAAATGTAACTTCCTAAACCCCAAAGACCTCCTAGATGAAGTACATATAACAAATACCCTCAGCAGCTCCGAATGCACTTTTTCAAAATAACACCCACATCAGCACATACAGCCACATCTTATGGAGCCTCTACTTCTAAGCCCATAAGGCAAGCCAGCACACAGTCCAACGTTCTGGTCGTTGGAGACTCCATTGTGAGATACACTGATATCCCTCTCACCAGGCTGAGTAAGGAGAAAGTCACAATGAGTTACTTATTGGGGGCCAGGAAATGCCACATAACACACGCTCTCGGGTGATTGGACTACAAGTACCAGTATGACTCCATCATAGTCTGTGTGGGTTTAAGTGACCTGACACTTATCTCCCTAAACATGAAATGAGACATTGTGGAGCTCTCAGAATATGTGTCCCAGACTGGTATGAGCCTAGCATTGAGTGGCATTGTATCTTCTACAAGGATGATGCCACAGTACGGAGAGAAGATGACAATTTTAATAATTTGCTTAGTTTCTGGTGTTATTCTAAGGGGGTGAAGTATTTGTAAGCATGGAAAGAGATGGTCAAAAGACCACACTGCTTTGCCAGGGACCTCTTCCCTCTAGGCTTTCGAATATTGGCTAAAACATTGTCCTCCCCATAGTGCCTTTTTTCAGGTATTGCCAAACTGAAAGTACTTTTGACATAGCAAATCAAAACCAAGAAAATCTAAAGGTGTCACTGCTCAATGCTAGGAGCCTAAACAAAAAACACCATTCCCTACAAGCTGTCCTCATTGTAGAAAATGGTGGCATCAGTGCGGTCACTGAGACTTGGTTTAAAGCTGCAGTGAGCACACCAGCAGTGCAAGGCTATAATGCCTTCCACATATTTAGACCAGCTACTACACAGACAGGGGCTAAAAGTGGAGGTGTCTGAGTTTACATTAAAAATAAATATACCACAAGGCTGGTCAAAGAGGACA
Source organism: Protopterus annectens (assembly GCF_019279795.1). Taxonomy (NCBI): domain Eukaryota; kingdom Metazoa; phylum Chordata; order Ceratodontiformes; family Protopteridae; genus Protopterus; species Protopterus annectens. Next base: position 918,590,371 of record NC_056745.1, on the reverse strand, counting down.
ATGGAGTTGAGCTTCTTCATTCTTCATGTCGCTGCAGACAAAATTCCATACAACTTCCTTGCAAGCTATAGATCCCCTTCTGTGACCAAGGAAACCCATAATGTGTATTTAAACTTATTGGGAACATTCACCATCCAACCCTGTGCCATATCCTGGGTGACTTTAATTATTCCACTATTGACTGCAAATCATATACAACAACAAACGTACATGCACAGTGATTCCTGGATTTTGTAAACCCAAACTCCCTGGATCAGATTGCCAGTGATAACCAGGGGTACAAACTTACTGGATCTGGTACACAGTAATATGAAACAGTGCTGTACACCCCCATTGTAATGTTTTCTCTGCTAAGGTCAGACCACAAAATGGTCTCCTTTGAAGTAAAAATAAAACCTGGAATCCCAGCTAACCCTGGAATATTCAGGAACTACTCTAATGTTTACTTCCTATTATTAAGTGATAACCTGGCAACATTTCAAACCCCCATAAACCCTGAGAACACTGCTGCCTACACACAACTGTTCATAGAAACCCAATACAAGCATGTTAATATCTGCATAGAGGCAGCTGTATCCACCAAGAAGAAGTACAGAACAAACTCACAGAACAAACTCACAAAATAAGCCACCCTGGTGGAATTATAACATCAATAGTCTGTATAACAAAAGGAAGAAAATCATGGCAAAAATCAGGAGGTACAGCATCCTGCAGGGTAAATGCACTCTTATCAAACTAAACAAACAACTCCAAGGACAAATTGTTTACCAAGGTCAAATTTGAGGTAAAATTGTCCTCCCAGGCCAAGGACAACCACAAGGCATTCTTTATCTATGCCTGGAGCCTCAAAGGTAATATACAATTTGTGCAGTGCTCATTGTTAATGGAGTTATCTATACTGAGCCAGAAGATGTAGCAAACTTGCTGGGCAACAAATTCATCTCCAACTTTACCCCTCTTTCCCTCTGAATCTTCACTCAGGAAATACTATCAAATATAACTCCTCCGTCTGTCACTAGGGAACAGGTCCTTACTACTCTCTCTAAGGCCAAGAACACTGCATTAGTGGGACCAGATGGGATCCCAGGATGCCTTTTAAATAGCATGAAACATGACCCATCAGGTCCTCTGGAATTGCTGTTTAACTGTAGCCTCTAAACAGGCTTTGTGCCTCATGAATAGTATGCTTCGGGAAGTGGATATCATATTGACAACACACCCTAACAGCTGACGTAGTAGTCACCATCGCGTGTCTACAGTAGTGAGGAAATCATTCTATATTGTGCAACATATAAACAAAGGTATGGCATCTAGGTCCAAGAAAGTCATTGTTCCATTGTATTTCGTATTCATCAGACCTATCATTGAGTACACTGCCCCCTTTGGTATTACCTAATCAGGTATGTCCAAAAGTTGGAACTTCCACAGAGGTTCCTCACTAAAAGAATACATGATGTAAGTAACATGTCCTTTGCAGGGCACCTCAGGGCCCTATCCCTGTATTCTGTCTCCTACGGGCTGTTGAGGGGAAATGTGTGCCTGGCATACAAGGTATTGTCAAACCCCCACCCTGATAGACCTCCTGCATATCCACAAAACAAACAGTACCAGAATAAGACTTAAACCTTACCAGTGATATAAATAGGACCTGCTGGAGAGACAAGTATGTATCACAGAGACTACACCTTCTCTGGAACAGGTTGCCTATCCATAATCCACAAACCAGGACCAGAAGTTCACAGCCAATAATTTATTAGTTTAGTGCTTTTGTCCACAAGTATGCAGGACTTCATTAGAACAAAAACAGTAATGAACAGCCACATTAAATAATCCTCACATCCCTCTAATTAGATGATGCAATAACCAATTCACACCCAAAAAAACAAGTCCACACCTTATTACTCCCACGAACATCATCTTCTTATAAAACGCATATAAAAATAAAACCTATATCTTGTCATGTAGTTATGGAAAACATGTATATTTTAAAAAATACCTAAAACGGTTCTGTCTGTTTAAAAAGCACGTTTATATCGTAATTCAAACCCTCTTTAAGTTTTAAAACACTGCTTCTAGAACATTGATTGCTTAAGCCAGGAAATTCCATGGCATTAACCCTTAATTGCCATTGCAGTTCTCTGTATTCTAACATCTCATTAAAAGAACCACCCCTTAATTTTTGCTGTACTTGAGCTATAATAATGAATTTAAATCCATGTTCCACATTTCCCTCGATATGTCTAAATAATGCATTATTCCTGTCTTTTCTTTATGCTATATATATGCTGGTATATCCAAGTCTTAAGACAACCTATTGTTTTCCCAGCATAGTATCCTGAGCAATTTTGACACATGGCCAGATATATAACCCCCATAGAGCTACAGTTGTATTTTCTTTTTAAATATATCCACCCATACTTCTCTAATTCCACCAAATCTTGCTCAAATATATACTTACACTGATTACAAAAAACACATTTGGTCATTTTTCCAGTCACTAAGGGACCACTTCCTCTCTCCACTATATTCTTGATACAAAAGTCTCTTTTATAAACCACTTTGGGAACATTACCTACAGTGTTACCCCACTCTTTGTTAGTTTGGAAGACGCACCAGTTTTTTTCAGTAATGTGCTTAATATTATAAAAGTCATTACTGAATGCTAAAACCAAGGCTCTATTGAACATTTGTTCTGTGTCTTGGTGGTTCTCCTCCACAATGGGGCTAACCCCTTCCTTCTTCCCTAACAGGGGGTACGAAGCACCCATTTTTTCTTTTAAGTTCTACTTCTTGAAAGATTCCTCCAAGAAAACTGTGGAGTAACCTATCTTCCTAAACATGTCCATTAACATGGTACTTTGTGTTTCAGATTCAGTGTCCTCTGAAACCCCATCTTAGCTCACCTTACCACCTGCACTTTTACTAGGGATTTCTTTTGGTGGTATGGATGGCAGCTAGAAAAATGTAACAACGAATTTGAATATGTGGGCTTTCTGTAAATATTAGACTCTAGGGGGTAGTATACCTGGCCTATTGCTCCTCATGTTTTGCATTTTACATTGGCAAAAGAGAGAACTTTAAGGCAGAGAATTTATGAACAGCTGTACGAAGTATTGAGGAGAAAGGAAACTAATGCTTTATTTAAACACACTTTGGTATGTGAGGGTTATTCCTTTAAATTTTGGGTGTTAGAGCAGATAAAACATTTTGAAAGAAGGGGAGACTGGGAAACCAGTCTGGTGTATTGTGAGTTACTGTGGCAACTAAAGTTTGTTGCCTCCTCAACCCCTGATTTAAATGAACAGTATTCTATTTTACCAGCTCTGAAGAATAGAGCTTTAAAATAGAATAAAGCTGTTATATGGATTGTTTTTTACATTGGATATTCTTATATACCATTTACTTGACCATGTTTTGTATTTTATATTTATACATGTATTTTTATACTTGTGGTATAACCATTGTTATATTTTTATACTTTTTATATATATTTTTTTAATATATATTTTTAACATACTTTTCTACATGTCCGTTGACTGATTTTTGACCAGTGGAGGATTGTCGCCCTCAATTAGCTTGACTATTTAAGGATTGATTAATTAGTGCTGTGTTATTCTGAAGAAGTTCCCTTGAGGAATGAAAGCGCTAAATCTGTTGGTGTATTGGACATATTGAAGGATTCACCTTATATTCTCTCTGCAGTTTGGTGAGTTTTGGACCTTCTTGGCGGCGACCAGTGTGTCTGACTGAGTATTTATCTGGTGATTTGTGCTTTTTCACTCCATTACTTTCCACCTTTTACTAACACCTATGAACTATATTACTGGCAGCAGTTGTACTATGGAATGGTAGCAGTAGGTCTGTGCTATGAGCAGTCATGTCAACAACATGGCAATTACAGTATGATGACATGCCTGAGGCTGTGCATGGTACACACACACACACACACACACACACCTACGCACAATGAAGTGCCTGATAGCAGCAGGTCAGGCACAGTGAGCAAACCACAGAGAGCTAGTTTAGCAAAGTGCCAACACAGTTATTTATGTAAATAATCAAGGAAGAAAAAGTGAAATAACCAAGGTTGAAAAAGGCTGTAGTAACAAGCAAAGGAATCACACACATTGGTGACAATAAGAAATATTAGTTTGTGGAATAAGGGCGTGTTTTTTCGTGGAGGACAGGCACCTAATTTACATATTTAAAGAGGAAGGTTGGATGGGAAGGTAATAATGAACTTGTGCGGATTGTTGAAGAATCCAACAGGAAGTAGGGAAGGTAACAAGGACAGAAAAGCAAACATAAAACACAGGCATACAGACGTTGGAGGTGACAGTGGAAGAACACAAACATGAAGAAGGACAACTAGTGATATGGAGGCTTGGATTACAAACAGGGTATGGGAAGTACTACATAAGAGAAAGGAGCATCAGGGTCAGAGGAAAAGGCAGAAGTGGGGGATGTCTTACTCAAAAGCTAACCAGACATCACAATGAGCAGGCTGTGAATGTGGTAGCTCAGGTTTACTATCACATAGTCAAATCCACTGTGTTCGAGTGTTAAGATGTCTGACTAACATGTTCGGAAATCAAAACACCGGACACAAAAAATGTCGAAGTAAGCATTTCAGTAAAGTCGAAATGTCGAAAATGTTAACTTTATTGAAATAAGTAAAATATAAAGCAGCTCCAGGGAAACAGAGCAAGGTGCAGAGAAAATGAAGTAAAATAGAATAAAAACTGCACCAAAGGCTCACACACCAAAGATTTTATTTAAACAAAAAAGTAAGCGCTTTCGCAACTAACCACGTTGCTTCATCAGACAGCTAGTAAAATACTATAAAACATTTAAATAAATAAAAGACATGTCAAGTGATCAGCACTGCTTAGGTCATTGGTTATAGTTAATTAAAAAATTGTTATGATTAGTTAAATTAAAAACACATGAGTGCTGTGCATTGTATAGCCTTACTAAGCTCTTATAAAAGTAGAGAAAGCATTTCACATAACAATAACACTGCACATAACAACAAGCTAACCATTTCTGTATATATCATACTAAAAATTAAAGCTTCCAAAGACAGGTTACTAGAATTTATGTGGCAATGGACGTGCTTTGAGAAAAGGTTTAAGGGAAGCAATGCCATTCAAACCTGGGAGTTTTTCAGCATTAAGCTTCAGTATCCATTCTTGCTCAATGCTTTCTGTGTAATTCTCAATGTCGCCCCCTCTGATGTCAGGATGCATTACTTGTATCACAAACAATTTAAAAATATGAGTAGGATCTTCACAGCTTACATGGTTAGCTAATGCACTGCTGTCTTTCTTATTTTTAATGTCCCTAATATGTTCAAGCACTCTATCTTAGAATGTTCAATTTGTTTTCCCTAAATAAAATGAATGGCAGAACACACAGAAAGAGAAGTATACTACATTAGAAGTTCTCTAGTTGGCAAAGCATTTGCTCTTAATGTTAAAGCCTAAAGATGGACGGGTATAACTGGTACTAACATGAATGTGTTGGCAGGCTATGCAATGCCTGCAAGAAAATGTGCCAAAGTGATCATTTTTACCAGTATGCTGTGATCTCTTTTTATTGCACAGATGCTATTTCAGTGAGATGTTATTCCTAAATGTAAAAGATGGGGATTTTCCAGTTTTGTCTGTAAACCCAGGTGTTTCTTATAAAATACTCCATTGGTGTTGCACTCCAGTCTCTGCCCTGAATCCAAAGATTGACCTTCACTGAGATATGGTTTGTATCTGCCACTACGTTGCCTCCAGGCTTCAGTAATGGCACTGTCAGTGTCTTGTGCACTATATCCTCTATCTAAAAATTCTTGTTTAGCAACTTCCAGAGCTAGCTGTGCTGCTCGGTCGTCACCGTGTAGTCTCAAAATCCTATAAACTTTTTCTTTGACAGCGTTCTTAGAAATGTGTCTAGGATGCATGCTGGACCTGTGCAACAGAGCATTTTTCCTTGTGGGCTTTCTGTAAATGCTACTATTCAATTTCTGTTGTTCTGATTTTTTAACTAATACATCTAAAAAATTAATTTCACTGTATGAACATTGATAAGTAAATTTCAAAATCCTAGTAGTAGTGTGAATGTATTTGACTCAATCATCCAATTCTTGATTGTTTCCCTTCCACAGAAGGAAAACGTCGTCCACAAATCGGACATACCAGAGACTGTGTTAAAAAAAGGGTTTATCTCTGTCAGGAGATGAGACTGTTCCCAGCAAACTAAAGCTAGGTTGTCGTAGCTATGGGCACAAGCTGTGCCCATAGCCACGCCAACCTTCTGAAGGAAGAACTCATTGTTAAACACAAAAACATTGTTCTCTAAGATAATATTTAATAGGGCACATATAAGTTCAGTCTTATTATTATCAAAAGAGTGATTGATATTGAGAAACTCTCTAGTCATCTCAACTCCCCAATCGTTGGGTATAGATGTAAATAATGCTTCGATGTCCTTAGTAACCAACATATACTCACAATCAATAGTCTCTAATCTATTTCAAGAAAGCTTTTGGTGCCCCTGAGAATGGTGTGGCAGTCATTAAGTAATGTATGTAAATTGCCTTCTACATAAATGGATAGTGCTTCTGTGCACCATCCAGCTCCTGAGACAATAGATCTCATTGGTGGTATGGTGGCATGTTTATGTATCTTCGGAAGGCCATAAATTCTGGGAATAATGGGATTCTATGAGTATTAAAAAATTAAATAAATCCTCATCTGTCATACCTGTCATAAGTAAATCAAAAATTAAAAAAGAAACCTTGTCAGTAATACCTTTAACAGTTGCAAAAGAAATACATTGATATGTATCAGATGCACTCAGTAAATCATTCATTTGTTGTAAATACAACTCAGTATCAAGCAACACAATTCCACCACCTTTATCGGCCTGCTTGATTTCAATGGAATTCATATTAACTAGTTCATGTAAGGCCTTATTTTCATTGCTTGATAAATTATAAAATTGAGTATTAGTACCTTTAGAAAAAAAGAGATCTAAAATCTCGTTCACAAACATTAATAAAAGTTTGTATCGCAGGGTGCGAAGTAGGAATGAAAGTACTTGGTTTCTGATAATGCTTGTGTACTTCAGCATTGTTTACGCCAGAAGCAAAAACATTTTTCAGAGACAAGTTCCTTCCCAATAACCTCAAGTCTTAGGGATTTTGATAACAGTCATGTTTTCTCCTGGCCAAGAGAAATTAACAGGCCCTTAGCCACAGTTAATGAAGGCATAACCTCCATTCAACTAGACTCTATGCGAGGTCAAACTAGAGCAGCAACCATTCATACTACGTCTACAGCACAAGCATCACCTCCTCCCTCACCCTCAGCCTTAGGCGAAGCAGTGGCTGAAACAGTAAACGTTACAGAGAATTTGCTAACGGAAGCAGCAACTGACAATAACTGCCACAGATCTACGATACAGGAACCTACTGCTGGCCCTTCGTCAACACAAAGGAATCTACATGGCACTTTTTTAGGGACTCCAGAAGATACACAAATTACTTTGAAGAATCCACTACCCATCAGGACATGAACAAGAAGCCTAAACAATCAATACAATCGATTGAGACAAGGGAGCTTGGAATGGAATCCGAATCATACCAAGCGGAAATGAATGTAAGCCATAATCTGATTTTTAACATTTCTTCTCTTAGGCTCACTAGTGAACACATTGCGCTATTGAATAAAGGGGGTCTATATTATAACATTGAAGTTCTCTAACATCGAATGTTATAATATCGAACCGTAATGTCGAACGCTGAAAACAGCAAAGGTGCAGGACATCTAATTCTTTCCCAGGGAAAGAATTCGGTGGGCCGTTGCTGTGGCTTCGCTGTTTTCAGAGTTCGATATGTTGGAGCGTTACGAGTCGTGTTCAAGTAAGTATGCGATTGTGTGTAGGTTAGGGGACGGGTTAGGTGAGTTAGGGTTAGGGCACGGGTGAGGTGAGTGTGCAATAGTGACGGACCTTAGGGTTAGGGTTGGGTTAAGGTAAGTGGATAGCTAGTACTGTATGTAAAGTTTAGTTTAGGTGTAGGATTTTAAGTGTATGTGTGTGGATGGCTGTTTTTTGTGTGTGTTTGTGCTGTGTGTATGTTTCTCGGAATAGCGATTCCCCCCCCCCCCCGGAGAAGAAATTCGCTATTTTGACTGTTCGATGTTTTCACACTTAGGTGTTTAGGGTTTGATATAATAACATTCGATGTTAGAGAACTTCGATGTTATGATATAGACCCGAATAAAGGACTGTCCTTTGTTCCAGCTAAACGAGTAAACCCAGCTACTATGTTAAAAGACTTGAAGTTATTGGGAAGGAACTTGTCTCGTTTTTGCTTCTGGGGTAAACAATGCTGAAGTACACAAGCGTTATCAGAAACCAAGTACTTTCATTCCTACTTCGCACCCTGCGATACAAACTTTTATTAATGTTTGTGAATGAGATTTTAGATCTCTTTTTTCTAAAGGTACTAATACTCAATTTTATAATTTATCAAGCAATGAAAATAAGGCCTTACATGAACTAGTTAATATGAATTCCATTGAAATCAAGCAGGCCGATTAAAGGTGGTGGAATTGTGTTGCTTGATACTGAGCTGTATTTACAACAAATGAATGATTTACTGAGTGCATCTGATACATATCAATGTATTTCTTTTGCAACTGTTAAAGATATTATTGACAAGGTTTCTTTTTTTAATTTTTGATTTACTTATGACGGGTATGATAGATGAGGATTTATTTAAATTTTTTAATACTCAGAATCCCATTATTCCCAGAATTTATGGCCTTCCAAAGATGCATAAACATGCCACCATACCACCAATGAGACCTATTGTCTCAGGTGCTGGATGCTGTACAGAAGCACTATCCATTTATATAGAAGGCAATTTACATACATTACTTAATGACTGCTACACCATTCTCAGGGACACCAAAAGCTTTCTTGAAAGACTACATAATAGATTAGAGACTATTGATTGTAAGTATATGTTGGTTACTATGGACATCGAAACATTATTTGCATCTATACCCAACGATTGGGGAGTTGAGATGATTACACTTTCTCAATATCAGTCACTCTTGATAGTAATAAGATTGAACTTATGTGCCCTATTAGATATTATCTTCGAGAACAATGTTTTTGTAATAATGAGTTCTTCCTTCAGAAGGTTGGCGTGGCTATGGGCACAACTTGTGCCAATAGCTACGCCAACCTAGCTTTAGTTTGCTGGGAACAGTCTCATCTCCTGACAGAGATAAATCCTTTTTTTTGAACACATTCTCTGGTATGTCCAATTTGTGGACGACGTTTTCCTTCTGTGGAAGGGAAACCATCAAGAATTGGATGAATGTGTCAAATACATTCATACTACTAATAGGTTTTTGAAATGTACTTATCAATGTTCATACTGTGAAATTAATTTTTTTAGATGTATTAGTTAAAAAATCAGAACAACAGAAATTGAATAGTAGCATTTACAGAAAGCCCACAAGGAAAAATGCTCTAATGCACAGGTCCAGCATGCATCCTGGACACATTTCTAAGAACGTTGTCAAAGGACAAGTTTATAGGATTTTGAGACTACACAGCAACGACCGAGCAGCACAACTAGCTCTGGAAGTAGCTAAACAAGAATTTTTAGATAGAGGATATAGCGCACAAGACATTGACAGTGCCATTACTGAAGCCTGGAGGCAACGCAGTGGCAGATGCAAACCATATCTCAGTGAAGGTCAATCTTTGGATTCAGGGCAGAGACTGGAGTGCAACACCAATGGTTTTAGGGTTATTATGCAATATTCCAGTGATATTAATGAATATACCAACATCATTATAAAACATTGGAGTATTTTAGAAGAAACACCTGGGTTGGCAGACAAAATTGGAAAATCCCCCTCTTTTATGTTTAGGAATAACATCTCACTGAAACAGCATCTGTGCAATAAAAAGAGATCACAGCATACTGGTAAAAATAATCACTTTGGCACATTTTCTTGCAAGCATTGCATAGCCTGCCAACACATTCATGTTAGTACCAGTTATACCCATCCATCTTTAGGCTTTAACATTAAGAGCAAATGCTTTGCCAACTGCAGAACTTCTAATGTAGTATACTTCTCTTTCTGTGTGTCCTGCCATTCATTTTATGTAGGGAAAACAAATAGAATGTTCAAAGATGGAGTGCTTGAACATATTAGCGACATTAAAAATAAGAAAGACAGCAGTGCATTAGCTAACCATGTAAGCTGTGAAGATCCTACTCATTTTTAAATTTTTTGTGATACAAGTAATACATCCTGACATCAGAGGGGGCGACTTTGAGAATTACACAGAAAGCATTGAGCAAGAATGGATACTGAAGCTTAATGCTGAAAACCCCCAGGTTTGTATGGCGTTGCTTCCCTTAAACCTTTTCTCAAAGCACGTCCATTGCCACATAAATTCTAGTAACTTGTCTTTGGAAGCTTTAATTTTTAGTATGATATATACAGAAATGGGTTAGCTTGTTGTTATGTGCAATGTTATTGTTATGTAAAATGCTTTCTCTACTTTTATAAGAGCTTAGTAAGGCTATACAATGCACAGCACTCATGTGTTTTTAATTTAACTAATCATGACAATTTTTTAATTAACTATAACCAATGACCTTAGCAGTGCTGATCACCTGACGTGTCTTTTATTTATTTAAATGTTTTATAGTATTTTACTAGCTGTGTGATGAAGCAACTTGGTTAGTTGCAAAAGCGCTTACTTTTTTGTTTAAATAAAATCTTTGGTGTGTGAGCTTTTGGTGCAGTTTTTATTCTATTTAACTTTATTGAAATGCTCACTTCCGCTAAACATTTAAAAAAAACACCTTTTGCAGGGGGCAAGCCCCCTCCCACTTATATATACAAACTCCGAGATCAAACTACAGTGAAGGAAAGAGTACATTTCCCAATCCCCACTATAGTGCAATCTGCACCACAATGTCGAACCTTACTACAGCGAATGCTCGCAGTTGTAAGGTTCGACATTGTGGGAATCGTATCTACGATTCTGCTAAATAAGTTTCGCACGTATGTCGATCGCATGAATGACTATGTGATAGTAAGCTGGTAGCTCAATGTTTTGGACCTGCTAGTTGTGCAGCTCTACCAGCTGTGCCAGGAGATAGTTGATGGTACCAATGTACGCATATAACTACTTACACAACTTGTACACAAACTGATGTCTTACCCAATGCTGAGTGACCAAGAGGGATCCCTGAAGGCCACTCTCAGAACAGGACCCTCTATCCCCCTCCTGAAAGGTGACCACAGAGGCCAGCTGTGAACACTGCAGGTTACTTTTGACAGAGACCGTCATTTCTCTGCTGAAGGGCATGTGTGAAGGCTGCTGGTGACCCAGCACAAGAAACATCAGTTGGCATATACCTAGATACCCACCACCACTCTCCAGCCTCCATCACAAATGGATCTGGAAGAGGGCAAGAGAAACAGAATAACTAAAACATATTTGTACAGAGGTATTTTACAAACAGAATTGCATTTGCACTGTACAGTGATGGGCGTAGTGTGAACCTGTAAAAAGAAGGCAAGGACACGGACAGTATACAGATAGTAAGAAAAAAGGGCTACCTATTAAAACGTCAGCACATGAAATGCCAAGTGCCAAAAAGCCAAAAAAAATAAATAAAACCGAAAACCCAGAAAAAAGTGAGTGTTGAAAATTACTGTTCTCCTTAAAACTTCATTATCATAACTGCCCTACTTTGAGGCACATTTTAGCAAGGTAGAAACTGTGTTTGCCATATTCAAGAAGAACATAAAGGATTTCAGTGTAGAATACCTTGAACTGTGATACAGGCATAGTGAAGGAAGGCAAGACACCTGATCATAATAGTCTGCACTGTACTAAGCTTCCATGTTGGATGACAGCAACAGGAGCAAAGAGGAAACACTAGTTGAGGGTGAGGTGACAGCACGTTGGCATGACAGGTAAATGTCCATGTTAGGAAGTAGCACAAGAGTATGACAGGTAAACTATCAGCACAGTGCTGCAGGAAGCATGGGCAATGATAGCATGTCCATTGCTGATCTTTATATAGAACAGAGTGGTCACCACACAACTGCAGATAGGTATGTGGCCACCATATGGAGGGTGGGGGGCAGTGCTTAGGCATAATTGTCAGGCAAGGGTAATCATGCATACGTATATTGACTGACACGTAACTTATATGTGTTTTGTGTCTTGTCATGGAACTAAGAGAGTAGTAATGACTGGAAAAGTTTGCCATCCAGGAGATGGAAATATTACTGCAGGCCTTACACACACATGGCATGTGCATCCTGGGATAATGTAAAACTAACAGGTCTTTCCAAGACCAGGTATTGTAGGGAGTGGCGCAGGACATTGGTGATGTTCATCGTGTTACTCTGCTGCAGTCATCACACTTGGGTTATCCTATTGTCAGGCGGTCCCGCAGTCGGCCGGATTTCCAAAGTCTTGGTCCGACGTCGGTTGTTGTCGCCTCATCCCTGATGTCAGTGCGCCAGGGGTACATATATTGCAACCAACGCCATTTTCTTCAGTCTTTCTTGCCGCGTGGTGTCCGAAGCAGAAGCAGTTCGCAAGTGCCGGTCGGCCGACTCCTGAGATTTTCGAATTTCAGACCAAAGTCTTCTATAAAGCTAAGTACCCCATTGGGGAAACTTTTCTTGCCTCAGACCGATGTCAGAAAAAGTTAACAATTGTATTTCTTGTGGGAAGCAAATACCTCATAAGGATTTTCATTCTTATCGCATACCTTGCCTAGGCCCTGATCACGACGTCACTTCTTGTTGTTTTTGTGCTAGATTTAATAAACGTACTATTAAAAGACGATTTGATTTCGCACGACACTTCTTTGGCAGAAAATTTAATTATAACATGCCGTCGGAGCTACCTACTACCGGCGTGCACAAAAAGCGCAGGGATAAGGATCGACAGCCCAGGCCTAAGCCCGATTCCGAGGCCTCGGTTGATCCGGTCTCCGGTTATCAGTGAGGCTCCGATGCAGCCTCTGACTACCACAGTTCAGGAACCCGAGACCGCTACGGATATTTTGACGGAATGTACTAGGCCGATACAGCCTTTTACTTCAGGCCCTACTGACGATTTACCTTCTAAGGACATCAGTGTTTCTGAAACACCTTTGCCTTCTGAAGGCATTTTCAGACCGACGACTCTTACAATCAAAACGTTTTCCAAGTCAAAGACTCCTTCCAAATTGAAAAAGGCTTCACTTCAGTCTCCCAAGGCCCTATGCCTAAGAAACAGATGCTCAAGATGGCTGAAGATTTGATTTCTCTTATCAGGGGTTCTCAGCCTCCTCATGACAAAAGGCCTAGACAAGAGGAAGAATCTGCTTCCTCTGAACAACTGTCTATTTCTTCGGATTCCTCTGAGGACCAAGACTATTCCTTCTCTTCTTATGAAGATTCTGATGCTGAGGACTCTATTCCCTCAGCTTCCCCTCCAGAAGATTACTCTTTTGGGGAAACTTTACACACTATGAGGGAACATTTTCACTGGGAAGGTCAGGATTACTCTGATTCCAAGAAAATGCTCAGAGAGTTTCTTTTACTCCCCCAACACAGACCTCTAGCCATCCCTCCTGTTTTGGACATTGTGGATGATGTCTACTTAGAATCCAGTTTCATCCCTGACTCTCTGCCTCCTGCCCCGGCCAAGCCTGACAGATACTACAGAGTTCCTGATTCCCACAAATTTCTTTACAAAAGCCCAGTAGCTGACCCAGAGACTATCTCCCAGGGTCCCAAGGGGGCTAAAGCTTCCATGGCTAAAAATCCAGTACCTTCTGAAAGGGATTCAAGAGCACTAGACAGATGGGGGGAAAAAGGTTTACACCTCTGCCACTTTAGCTATGAGAGCTCTAAACTGTCAATTTCATATGCTTAAGTATCAGCAATTTCTGATCTCTCAGTTAAAACAAAAGATAACCACTCTACCTCAACAACCTGAATTGAAAGACGTACAGGATTTGTTGCATGCCACCGAGCAGGTGGGCAAACATACCTTACAATGTGGGTTTGATTCATTAGAGGCCTCCTGCAGAGCAGCTGTCACTGGTTCAGTTATATGTAGGCATGCCTGGTTAAAGGAACAAAGTCTGCCTGATCATGTTAAAGCAAAACTACTAGATGCTCCCTTACAGCAGGATGTTCTTTTTGGTGTTAAAGCAGAAGAAGTTTTAAAGAAAATGGAAGATAAGGCAAAATCAATGCAGACAGTCAAAGATTTCCTACAGGTGCAACCCCCTCGCTTCAGCAGAAACTGGCCAACAAAAAATTGGTCCTTTCCAGCCACTTACAGGCCTCAGAGGGGTAAATACAGGCGCCCAAGGGGCAGAGGACAACCACAAGCTCAGTATAAATCTTGCCAATGGGGCACTCCAACCCAGAAGGGAGGAGAAGACAGGTCTCAACCCACCAGAAGGCAAACTTAATGACTTGCACCTCAGCTGGCCAAACAAAGCTCTTTTGTCATCCCCCCCCCCCCCGGGGGGAAAACTAGCACTTTTTGCAGACAACTGGCACATGGTCACAAAGGACAAATGGGTCCTAGACATAATTTTACAAGGATACAGATTCCACTTTCACACCTTACCAATAAAAAGAGGAATGCCAAACCTGCCACAAAATCAAAGGGCAGAGGCTCAAAAACAAATTACAGCTCTCATGGCCATGAGAGAGCTATTCAAAGGGTACCAACTCAAGAGCAAGGCCAAGGATTTTACTCAAGACTCTTCCTAGTACCCAGAAAAGAAAATGCTTGGAGACCAATTCTGGACCTTTCAATTCTAAACACTTACTTACAGGTTCCCAAATTCAAGATGCTAACACTACAGCAGCTACTTCCCATGTTGGGCAAGGAAGCATGGCTGGCAACGTTGGACCTCAAGGAGGCATAGTCCCTATCAGACAAAGTTGCAGAAGATACCTCCGTTTCATTGCAGGTTCAACCCATTATCAATTCTCTGCACTGCCCTTTGGCTTATCTACTGCGCCCAGAGTATTCACAAAATGCCTGGCACCAGTAATTGCATACTGCAGACAAAGAGGAATTCAAATATATCCATACCTGGACGACTGCCTCATCCAAGCAGAAAGAAAAGACATTCTCTTACAACATCTGGCTTTTGTAAAGCATCTACTAAATTGTCTGGGCTACACAGTAAACGAAAAGAAGTCAAAACTAGTGCCCTCACAAAAAATGACATTCCTGGGTGTCAGCTTGGACACGATGGCCAGAAGGCTTATCTTACACCAGACAAACAATTACAACTAACTCAATATTTCAAGACGGTGGCAACAAAGACCAAATTAACTGCAAGAAAAATTCTGCAGGCTTTGGGTTTCATGGCATCTTGCAGTCTGATAATACCATTTGCAAAACTGCATATGAGGAAATTACAATGGTACCTAAAAAGCGTATGGTCTCAACACAGCCACAGTTTGGACACAGTGATATCTCTTATTCCCTGCCTTCAACAGGAATTTCTATGGTGGGCACAGGCATGTCACCTCAACAAGGGTCAGCCTTTCACCTTGCCCCCACCCAGGCAAACTATCACAACACATGCTTCAGACTATGCCTGGGGGGCACATATGGCAGGTCAGTGCATTCAAGGCCTATGGACTGCAGAACAAAGAAAACTGCACATAAACCAAAAAGAGATGCTAGCTGTACAGAAAGCTCTGACAGCCTTCAAGGATCTACTACAGCCTGGACAACTGGCAATAAAGACGGACAATGGTACATAAACAAACAAGGGGGCACTCATTCCTACCCTCTTTGCAGGCAAGCACTAATCTTATGGAACACAGCTGTGGCCTACCAAGTCCAGTTACAAGCTCACTTCCTGCAAGGACAGAAAAACACATTGGCAGACGACCTAAGCAGAAACATCAAAGATCCCCACGAGTGGAAGATAGATCCACAAATATTTGCAATGATAACTCAAAGATGGGGCCTACCAAATATAGACCTGTTTGCCAGTCCTCAAAACTACCAGCTGACAAAATTTTGTACAAGGACATTCCACCATCAAGCTTGGAAAGTGGACACTCTCTCCTTCAGTTGGAAAAACCTGACAGCATATGCCTTTCCTCCATTACCTCTTCTCACAAAGGTTCTTTTGAAGGCCAAGAAGGAGAAACCTCGAATGATTCTCATAGCCCCAGACTGGCCACGCCAGCACTGGTACCCGCTATTGAAGAATATGGCTCACAGCCCACCATGGATATTGCCTCAAATACCTCATTTACTCACGCAACAAGACAAGCAGATTCTACACAGCCAGATCAGAACCTTAAATCTGGCTGCATGGCAAATCAATTAAGCATCCAACCAACCCCTCTTTCACAAGCAGTACTGGATGTTATTCTAGAAGCCAGGAGGCCAAGCACCAGGAAGGCTTACTCGGACAAATGGAAAAGGTTTTCTGCTTGGAACCAAGCTAAAGGCCAAGACACAACTCAGCCTCATATGCCTCACATTCTGCAGTATTTAGCTGAGATGTTGCATAAAGGACTTTCCTTCTCCTCAATTAAAATCCATGCTTCAGCTATTTCAGCTCACTACGACACAAATCCACCTTTATTTTCAAATCCACTCCTAAGGCAGTTCCTCAGAGGGGCAAAAAACATTAGACCACCTAGAAGAGCTCCTACACCAACATGGGACCTCAACTTTGTTCTGGAAAAACTAACTCTTCCTCCCTTTGAACCAGCTTTTTCTGCAGACCTTCAGTTCCTATCTTGGAAGACTGCCCTGCTCCTAGCAGTAACTTCTGCTAGGAGAGTTCCTGAATTACAGGCACTTATGGCAGTGGAACCTTTCCTCATTTTTCATCAAGATAGACTTTCTCTACAAATTAATCCTTCCTTCATGCCTAAGGTGGTTTCCAGTGTAGCTTTAAATCAAACCATCCATCTACCCACTTTCTTCCCCAATCCACAGAACAAAGGTGAGAGACTCCTGCATTCCTTGGACATTCACAGGCAGCTTCGATACTACCTGGATTAAACTAAGGCTTTCAGAAAAACTGACCAGCTCTTTGTTTCCTATGCTACAGCTTCTCAAGGGAAGGCCATATCCAAGCAAACCATTTCTAAATGGATAGGCCATTACATACGATTCTGATATACCCATCATGGGAAACCAGTTCCTCCTACCATTAGATCCCACTCTACTATGGCAACAGCTACCTCTACAGCCTTTCTCAGGGGGGTTCCTACCAAGGAAATTTTAGAAGCTGCAACTTGGAGTTCTGTACACACCTTCACCAAACACTATCACTTACCTCTTTATTCTAAGTCTAGAGCAGGCTTCGCCTCTGCAGTTCTGCAGGGCCTCATTGCCTCCACTAACCCTCTGTGATGCCTCCACCCTTCCTTAGCTTTGGGACTCAACCCAAGTGTGATGACTGCAGCAGGGTAACACGATGAACATAGTACAGTTTTGTACCTACCATAAATGTAGATGTTCGAGTGTTCACCCTGCTGCAGTCTAGGTTACCCTCCCTCCAACCCCTCTGATCTACTGGCTAAATCTTTGCTATGCCTTACTGATTTATTTGCTTATAGCTGAAGGGTTTTTGTGTTTGTACAGTGTTCTCACCTTTTGGTACTATTTGGATCACCTTTTGAGGGCACCTGACATCTGGGGCAAGAAAAACTGAAGAAAATGGCGTCGGTTGCAATGTATGTACCCCTGGCGCACTGACGTCAGGGATGAGGTGACAGCAACCGACGTCGGACCAAGACTTTGGAAATCCGGCCGACTATGGGACCGCCTGACAACAGGATAACCCAAGTGTGATGACTGCAGCAGGGTGAACACTCGAACATCTACATTTATGGTAGGTACAAAACTGTACTTTGTGTGCAGCCATAAGACACTAGTAGAGGAGCATCACAGATTCATTAGTATGATGTTGCATGCCACATCCAAAGCAAAAAAAAAAAATCACCAGGAACAGGTCCACCACAGGAGATGTACCACCAATACAGAAGTTACTCACAGAGATAGAAGAGCTCCAGAATATCCCTTTTTGGGTTGGGTTGGGTGAATAAACCCTTATACCTTATAGTGGCTTAGATATTGGTCTTGGGATGGTTTTATCTACCTGAGCATGTGTTGGGGAATGCATCCATTTAGTAATAGCAGGTACGTTTCCAAGTTGTACTATGACCTACCTGCAAGAAGAATTCCAGTTTCGTCAGAGCTCAGCTGAACCCACCCCCTTCACTGTAAAGTAGTATGTGCCCATATACTATTAGTGAAACTAATAAGTCAGTATGTTTGCTATGAGATGGGGAGTGAAGCAAATATTCCAGCAGTATCATAGGTGTGAGAGGTTCCATTGGTGGAGGGTCCAATACAACAGAACCATGCATTCCTGATGTGAGCAGGTCAATTGTGACTAATGAGACCAGCAGTGTGTGCACGTGGCATAATACAGTCAGATGACATGGTGGCACTGTCGGCAATGCTATCATTGGAGGGCATGGACACTTCCTCTACATATGAGATGATGGAGTGGGCAGGCTTAACTTCCAACATCTCATTTTTTTTAGCAATGGACATCCTGTCAGTGTAAACCCTACCGAAGTTACACAGGAGCTGCAGCTAGGAATGACATGTCAGCTGCACTGCTCTAGTAATGGTGCATGCACCATAGGAGAGAGGAACATTGGTGGCTGTCATGGACATGATTTCAGGTCTTTTCCTGTGCTTGATGCCATACTTGGAAGCAATCAGCAGATGTGCAGGTCAGTGATCCAGGCACAGACTGCTTTTAAACACACCATGGTGTAGATGATCGTGCTGAGTGGCCTGAGTGAGGATATGCAAGAGCTGCAAGGGCTATGAGACTGTATGCAGTACTTGCAGAATGACCTGGCATATAAACACTTGGAGTAGACATCTCTGCTTTTTTCGCTGGTAGCCCACATGGCATCCATTGGTGTGTTCATGAGACAGATGGCAGCTCCCCTCCATTGTGCTGCCATGGCTGTGCAGGGGTCTGGATGACAGTTGCACAGTAGTAGACCAAGCTTACACATATGGTGCATACTGTTCTGGTGACTGCATCTTTTTTGTCTGTGGATACAGCAGCCACCACAGCTAGGAGTGGCCAGTCTCATGGTTGTGGCTGATCGGCACTCAGGCTGAACCCCAGATATGCCTCAACACAGCACCCACTCCACTTCCTATAGTTTCACACCTTTTCTAATCCTTGGTGACCAACAGAGTTCCATGTCTAGCCCTGGCTATTAAAAACATGTATGGCATTTATCTGTTGGCTCCACGCATGGCTGCTCCATCAGGTTTCCCATAGAAGCTGACAAAGTGTTCCACAATTCCTGATGCAGAACACATCAGGACCTGCTGCAGTGAGGCCACATGGTACACATGGCCAACATTTGCAACATGGCAGCTCCATCCTGCCACTGGAGGATGTAATCCTTGACTACCAGCACCTTCCAACTAAAAAACCCTGTGGAAAGTCACCTTTTCTGACAGCAGTAATATGGCTTTATACACTGTATGAAAACATATACTAAACCTTTAGTTGATTTTTTTTAGTAAAGGTGCAACATGTATGAGAAATGTGAAAAAGGTGCATCAAACTTGTGATCTTTTTATTAAAGATACTGCAAAGATGTTAAATATGCAAAACCCTACAAAACTTATATAAGTGAAACTTGTTTCAGATAGATATATGCACATTTCCATACATTGTAGTGGAACTTAGACCTCCTCAGACTGTTAGCTCATGTGAAAATCTGTCTCTCCGTAAACTTAAATGGGATTGGCACCTTTTGCTTTGGAATGTTATTTGAATTCAAAATGTTGAACCAGAAGGAAGTGAAGCGCCAGAACATCTTTACAAAAAGCAAAAAGGACAGTCTGAAAGGACAGTATTAACTGAATATTTTCCACTGTTGTCTCATTCCAAAACACCCTGCTGGAGTTTTTTTTTTTTAAAGTTCATTGGAACAGTACAGTTAAGTTATTCTAACTTTTTTTACTTGGCATGTTAGTGGACTTGGATTATAATCAGTGAAGAAACATTTTCGTGGACTGCAAATGAGAAAAAGAGACAGCTGCTGTCCAGAGTTACTGAGCTTGTGTCTGTAAATTGTGCGTGAGAGTTCTACGGAACTTCAAAAATCTCTAATTTCTTTAAATAAAAACTTTCTTCATTCAATTTTAGAAGCTTGTCATTAGTTTTTTATTAATTTATTCAATGATTATTACACAAAACTGATGAGTTGTCACTGTTGTCATCTGCCTGCAGTATTTGAAAATAGTTTATTTTTCTCTATTGAGCCTTCTTGCTCTGGGCTACTTCTGTGACGCTCATAAATGGCTTCTGTTTTTCAGTGTGACATCAGAAGATGTAAGTGCTTAATTTCTGGTTGTAAAACACATTTAAATTTTTTGCAGCAAGATACAACACTTGGCAATAAAGACGGACAATGGTACATAAACAAACAAGGGGCACTCATTCCTACCCTACCCTCTTTGCAGGCAAGCACTAATCTTATGGAACACAGCTGTGGCCTACCAAGTCCAGTTACAAGCTCACTTCCTGCCAGGACAGAAAAACACATTGGCAGACGACCTAAGCAGAAACATCAAAGATCCCCACGAGTGGAAGATAGACCCACAAATATTTGCAATGATAACTCAAAGATGGGGCCTACCAAATATAGACCTGTTTGCCAGTCCTCAAAACTACCAGCTGACAAAATTTTGTACAAGGACATTCCACCATCAAGCTTGGAAAGTGGACACTCTCTCCTTCAGTTGGAAAAACCTGACAGCATATGCCTTTCCTCCATTACCTCTTCTCACAAAGGTTCTTTTGAAGGTCAAGAAAGAGAAACCTCGAATGATTCTCATAGCCCCAGACTGACCACGCCAGCACTGGTACCCGCTATTGAAGAATATGGCTCACAGCCCACCATGGATATTGCCTCAAATACCTCATTTACTCACGCAACAAGACAAGCAGATTCTACTTAGCCAGATCAGAACCTTAAATCTGGCTGCATGGTAAATCAATTAAGCATCCAACCAACCCCTCTTTCACAAGCAGTACTGGATGTTATTCTAGAAGCCAGGAGGCCAAGCACCAGGAAGGCTTACTCGGACAAATGGAAAAGGTTTTCTGCTTGGAACCAAGCTAAAGGCCAAGACACAACTCAGCCTCATATGCCTCACATTCTGCAGTATTTAGCCGAGATGTTGCATAAAGGACTTTCCTTCTCCTCAATTAAAATCCATGCTTCGGCTATTTCAGCTCACTACGACACAAATCCACCTTTATTTTCAAATCCACTCCTAAGGCAGTTCCTCAGAGGGGCAAACAACATTAGACCACCTAGAAGAGCTCCTACACCAACATGGGACCTCAACTTTGTTCTGGAAAAACTAACGCTTCCTCCCTTTGAACCAGCTTTTTCTGCAGACCTTCAGTTCCTATCTTGGAAGACTGCCCTGCTCCTGGCAGTAACTTCTGCTAGGAGAGTTCCTGAATTACAGGCACTTATGGCAGTGGAACCTTTCCTCATTTTTCATCAAGATAGACTTTCTCTACAAATTAATCCTTCCTTCATGCCTAAGGTGGTTTCCAGTGTAGCTTTAAATCAAACCATCCATCTACCCACTTTCTTCCCCAATCCACAGAACAAAGGTGAGAGACTCCTGCATTCCTTGGACATTCACAGGCAGCTTCGATACTACCTGGATTAAACTAAGGCTTTCAGAAAAACTGACCAGCTCTTTGTTTCCTATGCTACAGCTTCTCAAGGGAAGGCCATATCCAAGCAAACCATTTCTAAATGGATAGGCCATTACATACGATTCTGATATACCCATCATGGGAAACCAGTTCCTCCTACCATTAGATCCCACTCTACTATGGCAACAGCTACCTCTACAGCCTTTCTCAGGGGGGTTCCTACCAAGGAAATTTTAGAAGCTGCAACTTGGAGTTCTGTACACACCTTCACCAAACACTATCACTTACCTCTTTATTCTAAGTCTAGAGCAGGCTTCGCCACTGCAGTTCTGCAGGGCCTCATTGCCTCCACTAACCCTCTGTGATGCCTCCACCCTTCCTTAGCTTTGGGACTCAACCCAAGTGTGATGACTGCAGCAGGGTAACACGATGAACATAGTACAGTTTTGTACCTACCATAAATGTAGATGTTCGAGTGTTCACCCTGCCGCAGTCTAGGTTACCCTCCCTCCAACCCCTCTGATCTACTGGCTAAATCTTTGCTATGCCTTACTGATTTATTTGCTTATAGCTGAAGGGTTTTTGTGTTTGTACAGTGTTCTCACCTTTTGGTACTATTTGGATCACCTTTTGAGGGCACCTGACATCTGGGGCAAGAAAAACTGAAGAAAATGGCGTCGGTTGCAATGTATGTACCCCTGGCGCACTGACGTCAGGGATGAGGTGACAGCAACCGACGTCGGACCAAGACTTTGGAAATCCGGCCGACTACGAGACCGCCTGACAACAGGATAACCCAAGTGTGATGACTGCAGCAGGGTGAACACTCGAACATCTACATTTATGGTAGGTACAAAACTGTACTTTGTGTGCAGCCATAAGACACTAGTAGAGGAGCATCACAGATTCATTGGTATGATGTTGCATGCCACATCCAAAGCAAAAAAAAAAAAATCACCAGGAACAGGTCCACTACAGGAGATGTACCACCAATACAGAAGTTACTCACAGAGATAGAAGAGCTCCAGAATATCCCTTTTTGGGTTGGGTTGGGTGAATAAACCCTTATACCTTACAGTGGCTTAGATATTGGTCTTGGGATGGTTTTATCTACCTGAGCATGTGTTGGGGAATGCATCCATTTAGTAATAGCAGGTACGTTTCCAAGTTGTACTCTGACCTACCTGCAAGAAGAATTCCAGTTTCGTCAGAGCTCAGCTGAACCCACCCCCTTCACTGTAAAGTAGTATGTGCCCATATACTATTAGTGAAACTAATAAGTCAGTATGTTTGCTATGAGATGGGGAGTGAAGCAAATATTCCAGCAGTATCATAGGTGTGAGAGGTTCCATTGGTGGAGGGTCCAATACAACAGAACCATGCATTCCTGATGTGAGCAGGTCAATTGTGACTAATGAGACCAGCAGTGTGTGCACGTGGCATAATACAGTCGGATGACATGGTGGCGCTGTCGGCAATGCTATCATTGGAGGGCATGGACACTTCCTCCACATATGAGATGATGGAGTGGGCAGGCTTAACTTCCAACATCTAAATGGACATCCTGTCAGTGTAAACCCTACCGAAGTTACACAGGAGCTGCAGCTAGGAATGACGTGTCAGCTGCACTGCTCTAGTAATGGTGCATGCACCATAGGAGAGAGGAACATTGGTGGCTGTCATGGACATGATTTCAGGCCTTTTCCTGTGCTCGATGCCATACTTGGAAGCAATCAGCAGATGTGCAGGTCAGTGATCCAGGCACAGACTGCTTTTAAACACACCATGGTGTAGATGATCGTGCTGAGTGGCCTGAGTGAGGATATGCAAGAGCTGCAAGGGCTATGAGACTGTATGCAGTACTTGCAGAATGACCTGGCATATAAACACTTAGAGTAGACATCTCTGCTTTTTTCGCTGGTAGCCCACATGGCATCCATTGGTGTGTTCATGAGACAGATGGCAGCTCCCCTCCATTGTGCTGCCATGGCTGTGCAGGGGTCTGGATGACAGTTGCACAGTAGTAGACCAAGCTTACACATATGGTGCATACTGTTCTGGTGACTGCATCTTTTTTGTCTGTGGCTACAGCAGCCACCACAGCTAGGAGTGGCCAGTCTCATGGTTGTGGCTTATCGGCACTCAGGCTGAACCCCAGATATGCCTCAACACAGCACCCACTCCACTTCCTATAGTTTCACACCTTTTCTAATCCTTGGTGACCAACAGAGTTCCATGTCTAGCCCTGGCTATTAAAAACATGTATGGCATTTATCTGTTGGCTCCACGCATGGCTGCTCCATCAGGTTTCCCATAGAAGCTGACAAAGTGTTCCACAATTCCTGATGCAGAACACATCAGGACCTGCTGCAGTGAGGCCACATGGTACACATGGCCAACATTTGCAACATGGCAGCTCCACCCTGCCACTGGAGGATGTAATCCTTGACTACCAGCACCTTCCAACTAAAAAACCCCGTGGAAAGTCACCTTTTCTGACAGCAGTAATATGGCTTTATACACTGTATGAAAACATATACTAAACCTTTAGTTGATTTTTTTTTAGTAAAGGTGCAACATGTATGAGAAATGTGAAAAAGGTGAATCAAACTTGTGATCTTTTTATTAAAGATACTGCAAAGATGTTAAATATGCAAAACCCTACAAAACTTATATAAGTGAAACTTGTTTCAGATAGATATATGTACATTTCCATACATTGTAGTGGAACTTAGACCTCCTCAGACTGTTAGCTCATGTGAAAATCTGTCTCTCCGTAAACTTAAATGGATTGGCACATTTTGCTTTGGAATGTTATTTGAATTCAAAATGTTGAACCAGAAGGAAGTGAAGCACCAGAACATCTTTACAAAAAGCAAAAAGGACAGTCTGAAAGGACAGTATTAACTGAATATTTTCCACTGTTGTCTCATTCCAAAACACCCTGCTGGAGTTTTTTTTTTTAAAGTTCATTGGAACAGTACAGTTAAGTTATTCTAACTTTTTTTACTTGGCATGTTAGTGGACTTGGATTATAATCAGTGAAGAAACATTTTCGTGGACTGCAAATGAGAAAAGAGACAGCTGCTGTCCAGAGTTACTGAGCTTGTGTCTGTAAATTGTGCGTGAGAGTTCTACGGAACTTCAAAAATCTCTAATTTCTTTAAATAAAAACTTTCTTCATTCAATTTCAGAAGCTTGTCATTAGTTTTTTATTAATTTATTCAATGATTATTACACAAAACTGATGAGTTGTCACTGTTGTCATCTGCCTGCAGTATTTGAAAATAGTTTATTTTTCTCTATTGAGCCTTCTTGCTCTGGGCTATGACATCAGAAGATGTAAGTGCTTAATTTCTGGTTGTAAAACACATTTAAATTTTTTGCAGCAAGATACAACACTTGGCAACATACTTCCAGCAAGTATGCCATACCTTTTGCTAACGTTCCGTGGCATAATGTAGAATTTTGCATCTTGTCAACACCAATAAAGAAAAAGCACTGGACCTTGCCTTCACCATAGTGTAATTTCTGGATAATGGCAGCCACAGTTCTCTAATGTTAATTGGCTTTTCCTATCATTCATGATCTTTGTTGAATCTTCCCTTGCCTCCATCGTTATCATCTGCACAACAGACTTTAGTGACCTCCTTCGGATGTAGAATGCCCACTGCCCAGCTAGCCTGCTGATACTGAAACATAGCAGTTCACAAAGTTCAGAGTAGAGCTGTACTAGTAACTCATTTGCACAGGAGTGCACCACTTAGTAGGTGGACACATGGCCTTGTATGGTCATCTAGAAGGTTGGGTCCCTGTAGGTTCATATTAGAATGTTTAACAGGAACTGTTGCCAGCTTTCGTATGGTGAGGTACAGTTTAGAAATTGGTGCTTCACTTGCTTTTTAGTTGCATTTATTCCAGTCTTCTAAATACTTCTTTGAGGGAGGGAAAGAAAATGTAAGGTTCACTCTGATTGTATCACTATTTAAATATGTTTTTTAATGACTGTTACAATTTAAACACACAGTACATACAAAATTTATGGGAAGAGTGATTTGCACCTGACAGCTGACTGCTTATGTGTCATGCCTTATTTGTGTTTTTATTATAACAGTATTTTTTCTTTTAGTGTGTAAGAGCAAGTTTATTACAGTTTAATGTATAGTCATATTGGTTGTGTGTAAGATGTTAGCCTGTCCTGTTGACTATATTCTGTAAAGATAAAGCAGTCCAAATGGATAGTAGATATACTTATAGGACCTATATCCAATCAATGAGATGATAAAACAGTAAAAAAACAGGGTAGGAGAAATGAAGGCAGACAGTGAAAGAATAAAAACTCGCACTCCACCAGAAGGACAATGAGCCCAGACTTCAGAAGGGAAGTCTACAGTTCTAATGAAGCAAGGAAACATCAGTAAAAAAACATATAGTTTATTCACAAAATCTACCGAAGATCAATAATACTTTAAGCACAAGAAATTCTGGTAAAACATGCTTTTCATCCCAAAAGAACACAAAACAGGACTTTTTCAGAAAAAAACATTGGACAGTTAAACTTGTTTTTAAATAGTAATAACTGGCATACATCGTAATAGGTTAATTGAGCAATCAAAAACACTAAATGTATTTTTAAAGATACACCAACAAAAACCACCAAAAATAATAATAGTAATGCACAGTTGAATATTAAAAAAATGGAATGATTTAATTACAGTAACTGTTAATAGAAATGTCCAAGTGGAAATCATCTAACATTCCTGAGTAGGCCAATACTCATAAAAAGCTTTAAAAGAAACTACACTATAATTTGTTAGCTCACTGTTTCAAAACAAAAATTAAGGAAATATGATCATTAATACCAGGGGGTGGTTAGCACCCAATTTTAATTGCCATTGACGTTCCGTAAGCTTTAATTTATCATGCCATGCCCCACCCTGTGACAAAACATAATTCCATAATTAAAAAAAAAGACTGTTGAAAATGTTTACAGGCCAGAGAATGCCTATTGTAATGGTGTACTAAAGGATCTTGCAGCAACAATTTTAGATTTTCATAAACTATATACCCCTGATGCTAGGATTTGGCTTGCATTTTTCTTCTCAAGAAAGATCGGAATGTCAAGCAGTTTGAATGCTGCTTTCCTCCGAGTACCCCACAGCAGAAATGTATCCGAGAACTTGTCAGTTTAATAGCAGCAGTCATCGTTATTGTATTTCATTATAGGATTCACAGCATGTCTTTCTGGTGTAACTGACATTCCCACCTCACTTGGTGACTGGATTCAAAGCATCCATTCATGCATAGATTATTATGATCATAAATGTGTCTGCACTCAGGTGGTTTAACACTTCAGTGGGCATATGTCTCAGGGCAAGTGTTCTGTTTGGCAGTTTAATGTGCACCTCAATTTCCTGGACATAAAAAACAATAATTTCTGTCCCTACAGTTCTTCTATAAATCCCTTCCCAGGGATGCTCTGGGATTGAGACAGGGGCATGGCTGATGTTTAGGTAGACTATGTCTTCTGGTATTCCTCTGTCATTTCCAACAACCATAAAACTACAACAGGTTTAACTGATGGCTCCTTCTGAATATGATGCTAAATTGATTGCTGTCCTGGAAGTTGTCCTGTATGAACAGTACCATCTTTCCCTTCATGATTCTGTTTTTGGCTTTCACTGCTACTGTGGCTAAGCTCTAAGATCTGCAGTTTCCTGGAACTTTCCTGTACCCGTATTGTACATGACTGCCACACTTGATTTATTCCATTCCTTAGGCACTTCTGCATGAGATGGTGATCTGATAAAAATCTGTGTGTGTGTGGGGGGTCTGCTATCACCTTGGCCATAATTCTGAGGACTTTAGGAGGTAACTCATCTGGACACTATGGCTTATCCTTGCTAAGGGGATCCATCTTCCTCTCTAACATCTCCCTTGCTGTGTCACCTCCCATTCTGCACTGCAACTCTCCCAGCGTGGTACCTTCCCTTCACGTTTGTTTGGAAGAAAAAACTGAAGTAAATTGTGCTTTCATAATTTTATCCAAATCATCCATCATTGTTCAGTCTAGACCACCTCTATTCAATCTTGTTTTACTTGCACCTGCTATGCTCTTTATTTGTCTGAGACATGATGCTGTTATAGTATCTCTGAAAGCTCAGTCTGTATGACATATTTGTCTTACAAGCTAGAAACTTTGAAAAATGTTGACTGTGAATGGAATATCAGGAGGCTTGATAATGACCAGTGTACCAAACTTCTGCATATCAAAAGGAAAAAGAACTAAAGTGCATTTCAGTTTTGAGGAAGAGTTAAAGACGTATATCTGTGGTTGAGAGTGGAAGTTCAGACTTTTTGGAGGATAAGAAAAGCTTGATACCACTTTGCATTTATTGTGACAGTGTAGGTATTAATGCTGTCCCCCCACACACACAGTTTTCATTCAACTTTTCAGGTTTACATGTTTATTTTTTAATGTACAAAATCCATTTGCACAGTTTGTAGCTTGGCTAGTACATGTCTTGATCCTGCCTGTGTAATGCATAACATATTTCATTAGTTGTAAAATTATATTTGTGTGATATAAATTATATGTGTGTGCATATATATGCATGTATAGTGTATAAATATGTAATTAGATAAATGTGTGAGTATACACGTATGTGTGTGTGTGTGTGTGTTATATAATGTATTTATATGTATGTATGTGTGTGTGTATATAAATATATATATATATATATATATATATATATATATATATATATATGTATATATATAATGTGTATATGTGATTGTGTGTGTGTGTGTAGAAGCTTAGTCTGTAATACTTCACCCACATGAAGGGTGAAAGACTATAATCAAAACCCAAGCATTCATTTTTCACACTGCCACGCCTCTTCACTGGCAATAATATCATTACTTCCAAAAAGTTAATACTCTTCACTGCCAGTAATTGGATATAGTTTAATAACCCTACTCTTTATAGCATGCAGTGGGGTAATCAGTGTAAATGCTAAGTCAGATTATGTCAGTGTCCCACTCTTTGTTTTCTCTTGTTAATGGTACGCTCCTGTTAAAGAGGCACCATAAGTAAAGTTATATATTTTGTTCCCCATACCCCGGCCATTTTTCTTTACATGCTTTTTTTTTAAATCAGCAAACATGTTCCTGCATTTTAGCTAATATTGTTGGCAGCATTCACACTAAGGAGCCCTTTTCTTTATTCTGGCACATAGGTAAGTTGCAAATGCAACATGGAAGAACAAGTTCTCTGTGTGTGTGTGTGTGTGTGTGTGTGTGTGTGTGTGTGTGTGTGTGTGTGTGTGTGTGTATGCGTAAGTTCCCTCTGATTAGTTTTCAGTCTGAGTGGGAGAATTCTTGGCGTGCTCTGACACTCGAGTATTTTCTCAGTGTGTGGTGTTGGGGGTAGTATGTTAATTCTGTTTACTCATTTAGACTCAGCAGAACTTGTCAATGTGGGCTTCTGTTTATTTACTATTTGCACCAAATGCTGTCTCATTCAGTGCCAGCACCAGATTTGTTGCAGAGTTAGTTTTGGTTGGGATTGGGATACTCTTTCTGGCCTGAAGTTACTTATGGGACTTTTCCAGCAAAAGAAATGAGCCAGGAGTAGAATTTGTAGCAAATATGTGAATATCACATTATCGGAGCTTAACAGTTCCAAACATCAAGTAGTTTGTCTTTTTTTCCCCACACTAGTAGTGTGATCACAAATCAGAACATCTTGATTATTCTTTTCTGGTTTTGGAACTGGCACCGATCTCAGGTTATTAAAGCAGTGTGTTTCCTTATAATACAACGCCCTCCTCTGACCCACATCCTTAGGTCACATTAGGAGTGGACTTGTGTGGGATAACTGCAAGTAAGTAAGTAAGCAGTCTCCAAGTGTAAACCGTCAAGTGTGCCATAAAATATTTTCGGCTTATGATTGCCTTCGAGGTAGTGAATCCTATCACACCACAGCTTTTTTGCCGCACTCTGCCCTGTTAGCAACAGTGTGCTGCTTTCATATATACCCAAGGGAAGCAAAGTCCTGAAATGGGATTGCCTAGCACTTGTTTCTCTTTGTACAAACGTCAGTAAATGATTTGTTCCATAATATGCTCTCGTTCCTGTCATTTACATTGTTTTGTCTTGTTTTTCTCATGAATGTAACTTAATTCCACCAATGATGATATGACAATAAACCATACTGCATTAACGTCTAGGAAATACGTATGTTCATTTACACCTGTTTGTGACTCCATCTATATTATTTGGTTGTGTAAACTCATTTCATCAATGGGCAAAACTGTGTGTGTGTGTGTGTGTGTGTGTGTGTGTGTGTGTAATGGTGGCTATAGAGAGAACTCCGGTGGTGGGCTTGAACCCTGTACCCTGGGTGCAGGTAACAAGAGCCTGAATTCCCTACCCACCACCATTTGTGAAACCTTTACAGATTTGTGCCTCATATTTTGTTCTGTTCTGTTCCTCATAACATCTGTGGTTTCTGAAATTTGAATTCCTTAAATAGTTGATGTTGCAGTGGTAGTATTGTTCCCTCACAGCTAGAGGTTCTCTGGTTTGATTCTTGGCTAGGGTGCCTTCTGTGTGGAGTCTGCATGTCCTCCCTGTGTTTGTGTGTGGGTTTTCTTTGATGTCCTCCCATGTTTCAAAGACACGTGTCTGCAGAATTTCTCCCTGGGCATCTGCTGAAAATTGGCTTTTGTTCCAAGTCGGACTTTCCTGGTTAACAAATGTTAAATATATAAAATTGACAGGCATTTGAATTTCAGACTACATATTCTTCAAAAAGTACATAGTAACACAAAACCTTTTACTCTAGCAAT
This sequence comes from Protopterus annectens, assembly GCF_019279795.1. NCBI lineage: Eukaryota > Metazoa > Chordata > Ceratodontiformes > Protopteridae > Protopterus > Protopterus annectens. Next base: position 918,559,681 of record NC_056745.1, on the reverse strand, counting down.
TTTCTAAGTTTATAAGATGACTATTTGAAATTTGTCCCTATGTTTGGGACTGTATTCCCCCATTAATGGCTTCGTCCAGGTTTTTTGTGCTAAGGTTGAGAGCTATCGTGAGAACTGAATATGTTTGAAGGCTGTATTCCCCCCATTACTGGCTTTGTCCAGGTGTTTTATGCTAAGAGGTTTACAGCTATGGTGAGAACTGAATTCACTAAATGGTAGCCATTTAGGTTTCAGTCTTCCTGTCTTTCCTAAAACAGCTGATTTGGCATAGTGGTATGTTGCTCTGACTGTTTTGCACAGGGTCCTGGGTTCAAGACTTGGCAGTGAAATGTATGGTGGTAACACATCATTTTATAATAGCAAATTTCCAAGATTATACAAGCAGTGTTTAAAATGTGTCCCTGGTTTTGGGGCTTTTGTCTCCCCCAATAAACTTTGGCTTTTTTCCAGATTTCTTGTGCTGCGAAGCTGAGTGATACAGTTGAGTGTCGAGTAGATTTTACAAGGAGGTGAGAGCTGCAGGGGAAGAGAAGTTTAGTGCTGCTTATGCTAAGTCTGCTTGAATTATTAATAGCACAACATGTAATGTACGTTGTTTGACGCAGAAGACTGGGGGTTCTATTGCTGCCGTACTGAGAATGTCCTCTTTGGCGAGGATACAGGCACTTTATTTGTAGATGAAATAATGGAATATAAAGTTGTTTGCTAGCAGCAACCTCTTCATTAGTTACAGATCTCTTTAATGTGGAATTATTTAGATGACTTTTACTTCTGCAGAGATTGTGCATATTTACTGATACTGGTGGACTGTAGAAGTTTGAGAAGACTTTTATAACTTAAATGTTCTCAGTTGGGCAGTTTTTGTCATTATTGATGCATGCATTTTGTTTCATTGTTTACTGGAAAAATTGTCAAAACAAATTTAAAACACCGTCTAACAACTGTACTGTGTTATACAAGGAATATAATTTAATACAATCAGGAAGGTGTGTCACACAACACATGTATGTCTTGTGTGCAAGGGGCCTATCATTTGAAAACAGCCCAAAGTTAATCTTTATACTAGTCAAATTTATTTTCTTTGAATGTTGATTTCAGTGCTGTTTCAATGAATGTGAGTTTCAAGGGCAGAGAGGTTTAATGCCAAGTATATTTTCATTGTGAGACTGCATTGCATTGTTTAGCAGATGTCTTTGTGTTTGTGCTGTAAAATGCAAAATAAAACTTTCAAATGAAATCCAACTAATGGTAGAAGTAAAGCAGTATGCACATTACAGTGTTTATGGTAAATGGGGTGAAATAGCCAAGTAATGGGACATTGGAATGGCTGCAGGGGGGGAGGCTCCATTCTACCATGATTTTGTGAGGGGGAAGGGCGGCAAACTCAAAGACAGCCCTGGCTGAACTATACCTTTCAACTGTCCAGATTTTCACAGAATGAATAGATTTTTGCTTCTTATTTTTGGTTTGTTACTCATAAAATTTGTGGTTTTCTGGCAAATCATTTAGGAATTAAGTCACTAAATAATGACAGACATTGAGTTTCAGACTTCATAACCTTCAGAAAAATGCATGATAAAGCAAGACCTGTTATTCTGTCAACTAAGTTTATACAAGAGCAATTTTTAGTACTGTTTGTATGTTCCCCCATTTGGCCTTGTCCAGATTTCCTGTGATAACAGGTTGAGAGGTACGTGCAAATAAATTGCTTTATAGAATTAGGCATATCCAAACCTCTCAACTGTCCCCGATTTTGGCTCAGAATGTTGCTCTCCCTCTAATAATCCCTCCGCAAAATGGCAATTTTGGAAGAAAATGTGGAGGGTTTACAATTAATAAATAACTGTAATAATCAGAGTTATAGATTACTTTTATTTCAGAAATGCATGTAGAGTCATTTATTTTGTCAGCTGCTCAAGTTAACAGTACTAATATTAAAAAAAGTGTCCTTTCTTTGACAGGTTCCCAGCTGTATTGTGTGGCTGTTTTATATTTGCATCACATTTTTGGTCCATTTTCATAAAATTGTAGTTTTCTGGCAAATTAGTGGCAAATCATTAAAGATTGAAGTTAGAAAATAATGACAGACATTTGAGTTTCAGATTTCATACCCTTCAGAAAATTCATACTAATGCAAGACCTACTATTCTATTAGAAAGTTAATAAGAGCAACATTTAAATATTGTCCTTATTTTTGGGCCTTTGTCCCACTTCTGTGTATGGCTTTGTCTGGATTTCTTGCTCTGAGGTTGAGCGGTATAACAAATGTGTCAGGGCAATCACAGTTAGCCAGAAACATTTCAAATTGTGACATACTTGTTGCACCCCACTCCCCCATGTAGTGACTCTGGATGTGTCCAAGCAAGGCAAGGAGCCGTTATGCAGTATAAGTGTGCATAGTATCCCCCCATCCAAGGCAGACACAAGTACTACAGTGGCTTTTCATCTGGCCTTGCTTGATTTTGCAGAATGTTCTGGTTTTCTGTCATATTTTTATACTGTTGATTTATGCTTATTATTATTCAGAAAGTGCCCATTGCTCTGTGTTTAAGTAGCAATGCTTTCATGACCATCAGGTAAGCTTGTCTGAGATTTTAAGATGTAAGTAAGTTTTAATAAGCATACTGTTAAGGAATTGCCAACATTGAAAGCCTTTTTGTTGTTGCCATGCAGAGAATACTTACTTGATAACATATAAGCCTTGGGTATTGAAATGCATATGACAGTATTTATTTATTTATTTTTATTTATTTATTTTACATTTGTTAACCGGGCTAGTCTGACTGGATATATTTCCATTTTCAGCAGAGGCCCGGGGAGAAAAGCTCCACATATGGACATAAGAGATTTATAATGAGTGCAAATAACAAGTTACAAATAACAAGTTACAGACTTGTAACGCTTCAACCAATGCATCTTGATTACAAAAAGAAGGCAACTTGAAAAACTAAAATACATTCTATTAAACATCAATACAACTTCTAGAACCCGATAAATAATAAGAGAGACCAGGGAAAAGAACTAAAACATTGAAACCTAAAACTAGATTACAAAGAATTACACTACCTAGACTATCTAAATACTATCATCTTTAGCATAATTACATATTGTAGCATGAGAAGAGAGAGTAAAGGGACAGGAGTTAGCAAAAAAAGGCAGTAGAAGGGCAGTGTAGAGTTGATAAAGATATAAGCTTCCTGGGAATAGGGTTAGAGACACAAGAAATATGGATTTGTGAGGAGAAGGAGGCAAGGTGGTGAAGGGCCAGTAAAAGGGGGGGGGGGGGCGTAAGAAAAGGGAGAGGAGTGGTAGGTAAGGAATTAACATTTAATCAGGATTTGAACAGGGACACATCCAGTGGCTTTTCAGGTAGATTCTAAGTTTTTGTTTAAACAAAGTAGTAGATGCCATAGAAGTAAGTTCAGTAGGAAGTTGATTCCAGTGTTTACCCAAGGCATTTGAGAAGAGGGAGTCACCAGCTAGGTTATTAGATTTTGTCAAGGAAACTAGCAGTTTGTTTGATGAGCGGAGGGAGTTTAGATTAGAATATGTGGTTAAGAGGTTAGAAAGTGCAGGTGTATTTTGACTTTGGTATAGAGCTCTATGGACAACTGTAAGTTGAGAAAGAAGTAGCATGTTAGACAGTTCAAGCCAGTTAAGTTGCTGCAGATTTAAACAGTGATGTGTTCTAAAAGGCTTACCAGTAACAAATCTGGCTATGTTATTGTAGGTGGTTGATAGTTTGTGAAGATTGTTTTTGAGGTTAGTGTAGATTGGTGAGGCATAGAGAAGAGTAGAGATGAGGTGAGAGTGGGCAAGAGTAGCTTTGGCTGGGGAGGTTAAAAAAGTCGTAATTCGATAGAGAGAGCCGAGTTTCCTGTTTACATTTTTAATGGTATTATTAATGTGACAGTCAAAGGTAATGTTGTTGTCTATTGTGACACCTAGCAGTTTGGTAGTGGGATCAGGTGATATAATGGTTCCATTATTAGATAAGATAGTAAAATCTAGTGCAGGGGATCTATTAGTAGGCTTAAAGAGTAGGAGTTTGTTTTTTTTTGTGTTAAGGAGTAGGCAACGATTTAAGAACCAAGTTTCGACTTTGGAGAATATATCTTGTGTATTAGTTTGGAGTTCAGCAATGGATTTAGCAGAGCAAATTAGTGTGGAGTCGTCAGCGTATTGTATGCATGTAGCCTGGGGAATAGCTGCTTGTAGGTCGTTTATAAAGAGGGAGAAAAGAAGAGGTCCGAGGATAGAGCCTTGGGGGACCCCAAGTGAGATAGGTAGAAGAGATGATAGTTTCTTATCCCAGAGAACGGCTTGTTTCCTATTAGAGAGATAGGAACTGAACCAGTGGACAGCTTTAGGCTCTAAGGAAAGAGATTTGAGAATTTGTATAAGGAGAGTGATTAACCATGTCAAAGGCTTTGGATAGGTCGAGCAAAGAGAGCTGAAGACAGGATATTATCATTACGATTCTTGTTAATCAGGTCAGTAAAGGAGAGGAGAGCGGTAGTTGTGCTATGAAAAGGCCTAAAGCCATGTTGACAAGTAGTAAGAATGTTGTTTTTTATTAGGTGGTTCATTAACTGCTGGTGAACACATTTTTCCATGATCTTAGCGAGTGGGGACAAGAGAGCTATGGGTCTATAGTTGGAGTAATCATAGGAGTTACCTCCTTTGTGTAAGGGTATGATGTGTGAGATCTTCCAGATGTCAGGTATGGTTTCTTCACTTATAGTTCTATTAATGAGAATGGATATGGGATAGGCTATTTCGGAGGCTGCTTTTTGAAGGAATTCAGATGGAAGTTGGTCTGCTGAAGGGGAGCATGGTTTGAGTTTATGGATACATTTCTGTATAAAGGAGGTGGAGATGGGTAGAAGCCTAAAGGTTGGTAGTTTGAGGGATACAAGGTCAGGGATGTTAGTGTTGTCACAAGTGAGATGAGAGGCCAAGGCATTAATAGTATCAGTAAAGAAAGAGTTGAAAGTATTGGCTATATCAAGGGCAGAATTCTTTTCAGACCCAGATGGGGATGGAGTGGAAGTCTGTCCAGGGTGAAGAAGTCTATTTAGGGTTGACCAGAATTTTTGAGGGTTGTTGTGATTAGCTTGCTGGAGGTTACTAAAATAACTCCTTTTGGCTTTTTTGGTAGTGTTTCTTAGGTGCCTGAAAGTCTGTTGGTCTATAGGAGATTTGCTAGTTCGCCATTTTTTCCATGCTTTATTTCTAAGTAACATTTTTTGTCTAGTGTCATTAGATAGCCAAGGGGCAGGTTTTGATTTAATTCGGATGGAGCGTTTTGGAGCATGGTAATCTAGAATTGTTAGGAATGTGGTGTTAAAGTATTGGACAGCTTCTTCAAGAGGCAGTGTCTTTACTGGGTTCCAGTTACAGGCATTTAGTTCAGTTTTAAATTGAATAGTGTTGAAATGTTTGAGATCGCGTATAGTTCTAAAAATTGGAGTATTGTAAGGGGCATTTTTCTGTCTTATAATATAAGTTAAATTGTGATCACTAAAGTCATCAGGTAATGTTCCAGACTTATATTTTAGTAGAGGTTTATTCACGAGAATCCAATCAATAATACTTTCTTTGTTATTAGGTTTATTTATCCTAGTAGGGGTGCTTATTGTTTGTGTTAAGCCATTGAGGTTGATATGAGAGGTTGGGTTATTAGTGTTAAAATAGGTCCAGTCTAGATTAAGGTCTCCTAGTATTATGGTTTCTTGTGGGTGGGTGGAGGTGGACCAACTGAGGATATTTTCTAAGGTAGTAACATTGTTGCCTGGTGGTAGATAAATACAGATTATATAGATAGATTTTTTCGGGTTAAGTTGAAGCTTTGAGATAAGAAGTTCAGACTTGCTAATGTCCTGGTTGTCACAGGGTACTAATGTTACATTGAGTTCATTTTTGAATAAAAGAGCTACTCCTCCACCTTTTTTAGTTTTGCGGTCGAGTCTTAAGATGTTGTAACCTGGGGGAGTGATTTCATTGAATGTAGTGAAGGGTTTTAACCAGGTTTCAGTTAAACAGAGAATATCAAAGGAGTGTTGTTCAAGGAGGGAGTGGAGATGGGTGATTTTGTTATTTATACTTCGTATGTTAAGATGCCCTATGAGTAGGGTATTAGTGTTGGAGTTTGGTATCAGTGAGTAAGAGTTTAGTGTGGTTGGGATAATGTCTGATGAGGTAGGGAAAGGCCCTGGGTTAGGGTGAATGTCCCCATCTGCCAAGGTAGAGTGGGTAAATTCAAGGTGAGCTTTGTTAGACAAGTTCAGGAAGTATTTTAGTTTCTTAAGCATGAGATTTTGAACTTTGATATGAGATAGCCTGTGATATTTAGCTAGGAGGAAGCTGGGGGTAGAAGTTATATTTAAGTGTGTAAAGTTTAGGCTATTGAAATCTGAGGCTGTATGTTTGGGAGTGTGGTGAAAGTGGTAATTGAGGCATGATTCATTACAGGTTAGGAAGTAGGGTAGTGTGAGAGCAAGCGAAATAATCAATAGAAGTATTTGTTTTGTCCGTGCAGTTTTTGTTACAGAGTTTTCAGAAGAAGTGTTGAAAGCTTTGCAGGACATGTTTATCTGTGGAGAAAGGAGTTAGGTCAGATTATAGAATTAGTAAGAGAAGCTAGAAGGAAGGGTTAAAGTAAGTATTTGTCTGTGTGTGGGAGGGTGGAGATAGGGGAGGTAATGGAGGAGGGTGTGTTTGGGAGGGAGGTACAAACTAGAGTAGGAGTTTTGGATAGGTGTAGTCAAAGGGGGGGTGTGGTATGTGAGGTATAAGGCTGAGGGCCCATGGGGTGGGTGGGATAAGGGGGTAGGGAGGGGAGCGAAGCGGGGCAGAAATAGCTAGAGGGGAGAGCGAGTCAATCAGTTTAGTAAGCTGAAACGTTACTGTTTCCTAAGCTATGTAGTGTAATCAGAAGGGCTTGCAGAGAAAGGTACAGGAAGATGGAGAGGAGAAGGTAGATTTACAAAAATATAACAGTTATAAGGTATATGTAAGAATATATAGGGATTAGCAGTGGGTCCCTGAAAGGAGTAAGTGAGAGTATGTAGGTAAGCAGAAAAGTCAAGATACAGTCATCTAGAGAATCAATAGGTGAGAAGAAGAGTGAGAGGAATGCAACAGCCAGGAAAGTAGTGTAGGTACAGCGAGGGAACAGAAAAGGACAGGCGAGCAGGACGTCGCTACAGAGGTGAAGCTGGCAGAGGAGGGAGACTCTAGGCCAAACAGGGGCAGGAGGGATTAACTAGGAAAGATGAAAGGGGAACTAGTAAACTGCAGGTAGGCAGGGGACAAACAGTCCTAACTGGAGCCACGTGAGTGCTACCCACAAGAGGAAAACACATAGAATAATATAATTCAGCAAATAGACGTACAGTCCGTAATGTTGAGTAAGTATCACTAGACCGTCATTCAGGAGGAGCTAGGGTGCTTCCTGGGTGCCAGCACAAAATGGCCTGCTTTGTATCTTCTGGAATCCAAGTGAGATAGGCCAATAGGGAGGGGACACCGAGGAGCACAAGGCTTAAAATGAGTCCGTAATGTTGAGTAAGCATCACTAGACCGTCATTCAGGAGGAGCTAGGGGTGCTTCCTGGAGTGCCAGCACAAAATGGCCTGCTGTATCTTCTGGGAATCCAAGTGAGATAGGCCAATAGGGAGGACACCGATGAGGAGCACAAGGCTTAAAATGTGTCCGTAATGTTGAGAGTAAAGTATCACTAGACCGTCATTCAGGAGGAGCTAGGGTGCTTCCTGGTGCCAGCACAAAATGGCCTGCTTTGTATCTTCTGGGAATCCAAGTGAGATAGGCCAATAGGGAGGGGACACCCGATGAGGAGCACAAGGCTTAAAATGAGTCCACAATGTTGAGAGTAAGTATCACTAGACCGTCATTCAGGAGGAGCTAGGGGTGCTTCCTGGGTGCCAGCACAAAATGGCCTGCTTTGTATCTTCTGGGAATCCAAGGGAGATAGGCCAATAGGGAGGGGGACACCCGATGAGGAGCACAAGGCTTAAAATGAGTCCGTAATGTTGAGAGTAAGTATCACTAGACCGTCATTCAGGAGGAGCTAGGGGTGCTTCCTGGGTGCCAACACAAATGGCCTGCTTTGTATCTTCTGGGAATCCAAGTGAGATAGGCCAATAAGGAGGGGACACCCGATGAGGAGCACAAGGCTTAAAATGAGTCCGTAATGTTGAGAGTAAGTATCACTAGACCGTCATTCAGGAGGAGCTAGGGGTGCTTCCTGGGTGCCAGCACAAAATGGCCTGCTTTGTATCTTCTGGGAATCCAAGTGAGATAGGCCAATAGGGAGGGGACACCCGATGAGGAGCACAAGGCTTAAAATGAGTCCGTAATGTTGAGAGTAAGTATCACTAGACCGTCATTCAGGAGGAGCTAGGGGTGCTACAAAATGGCCTGCTTTGTATCTTCTGGGAATCCAAGTGAGATAGGCCAATAGGGAGGGGACACCCGATGAGCACAAGGCTTAAAATGAGTCCGTAATGTTGAGAGTAAGTATCACTAGACCGTCATTCAGGAGGAGCTAGGGGTGCTTCCTGGAGTGCCAGCACAAAATGGCCTGCTTTGTATCTTCTGGGAATCCAAGTGAGATAGGCCAATAGGGAGGGACACACCGATGAGGAGCACAAGGCTTAAAATGAGTCCGTAATGTTGAGAGTAAGTATCACTAGACCGTCATTCAGGAGGAGCTAGGGGTGCTTCCTGGGTGCCAGCACAAAATGGCCTGCTTTGTATCTTCTGGGAATCCAAGTGAGATAGGCCAATAGGGAGGGGACACCCGATGAGGAGCACAAGGCAAAATGAGTCCGTAATGTTGAGAGTAAGTATCACTGGACCGTCATTCAGGAGGAGCTAGGGTGCTTCCTGGGTGCCAGCACAAAATGGCCTGCTTTGTATCTTCTGGGAATCCAAGTGAGATAGGCCAATAGAGGGACACCGATGAGGAGCACAAGGCTTAAAATGAGTCCGTAATGTTGAGAGTAAGTATCACTAGACCGTCATTCAGGAGGACCTAGCGGTGCTTCCTGGGTGCCAGCACAAAATGACCTGCTTTGTATCTTCTGGGAATCCAAGTGAGATAGGCCAATAGGGAGAGGACCCACGACGAGCACAAGGCTTAAAATGAGCCCGTAATGTTGAGAGTAAGTATCACTGGACCGTCATTCAGGAGGAGCTAGGGGTGCTTCCTGGGTGCCAGCACAAATGGCCTGCTTTGTATCTTCTGGGAATCCAAGTGAGATAGGCCAATAGGGAGGGACACCGATGAGGAGCACAAGGCGTAAAATGAGTCCGTAATGTTGAAAGTAAGTATCACTAGACCGTCATTCAGGAGGAGCTAAGGGTACTTCCTGGGTGCCAGCACAAAATGGCCTGCTTTGTATCTTCTGGGAATCCAAGTGAGATAGGCCAATAGGGAGGGACACCGATGAGGAGCACAAGGCTTAAAATGAGTCCGTAATGTTGAGAGGTATCACTAGACCGTCATTCAGGAGGAGCTAGGGGTGCTTCCTGGGTGCCAGCACAAAATGGCCTGCTTTGTATCTTCTGGGAATCCAAGTGAGATAGGCCAATAGGGAGGGGACACCCGATGAGGAGCACAAGGCTTAAAATTAGTCCGTAATGTTGAGAGTATCACTAGACCGTCATTCAGGAGGAGCTAGGGGTGCTTCCTGGGTGCCAGCACAAAATGGCCTGCTTTGTATCTTCTGGGAATCCAAGTGAGATAGGCCAATAGGGAGGGGACACCCGATGAGGAGCACAAGGCTTAAAATGAGTCCGTAATGTTGAGAGTAAGTATCACTAGACCGTCATTCAGGAGGAGCTAGGGGTGCTTCCTGGGTGCCAGCACAAAATGGCCTGCTTTGTATCTTCTGGGAATCCAAGTGAGATAGGCCAATAGGGAGGGACACCGATGAGGAGCACAAGGCTTAAAATGAGTCCGTAATGTTGAGAGTAAGTATCACTAGACCGCCATTCAGGAGGGAGCTAGGGGTGCTTCCTGGGTGCCAGCACAAAATGGCCTGCTTTGTATCTTCTGGGAATCCAAGTATAGCCAACAGGGAGGGGACACCTGAAGGAGGAGCACAAGGCTTAAATGAGTCCGTAATGTTGAGAGGCATCACTAGACCGGCCATTCAGGAGAGCTTGGGGGTGCTTCCTGGTGCCAGACCAAAATGCCTGCTTTATCTTTCTGGGAATCCAAGAGATAGGCCAATAGGGAGGGACACCGATGAGGAGCACAAGGCTTAAAATGAGTCCATAATGTTGAAAGTAAGTATCACTGGGCAGCTATTCAGAGGAGATATGTTTCCTGGTGCCAGCACAAATGGCCTGCTTTGTATCTTCTTGGGAACCAAGGAGTAGGGCCAACAGGAGGGGACACCATGAGGAGCACAAGGCTTAAATGAGTCTAATGTTGAGAGTAAGCATCACTAGACCGCTATTCAGGAGGAGCTAGGGTGCTTCCTGGGTGCCAGCACAAAATGGCCTGCTTTGTATCTTCTGGGAATCCAAGTGAGATAGGCCAATAGGGAGGACACCCGATGAGCACAAGGCTTAAATGAGTCCGTGAATGTTGAGAGTAAGTATCACTAGACCGTCATTCAGGAGGAGCTAGGGGTGCTTCCTGGGTGCCAGCACAAATGGCCTGCTTTGTATCTTCTGGGAATCCAAGTGAGATAGGCCAATAGGGAGGGACACCATGAGGAGCACAAGGCTTAAAATGAGTCCAGAATGTTGAGAGTAAAGTAAGTATCACTAGACCGTCATTCAGGAGGAGCTAGGGGGTGCTTCCTGGTGCCAGCACAAAATGGCCTGCTTTGTATCTTCTGGGAATCCAAGTGAGATAGGCCAATAGGGAGGGACACCATGAGGAGCACAAGGCTTAAAATGAGTCCATAATGTTGAGAGTAAGTATCACTAGACCGTCATTCAGGAGGAGCTAGGGGTGCTTCCTGGGTGCCAGCACAAAATGGCCTGCTTTGTATCTTCTGGGAATCCAAGTGAGATAGGCCTAATAGGGAGGGACACCGGCTGAGGAGCACAAGGCTTAAAATGAGTCCGTAATGTTGAGAGTAAGTATCACTAGACAAGCTATTCAGGAGGAGCTAGGGGTGCTTCCTGGGTGCTGCAGCACAAAATGGCCTGCTTTTGTATCTTCTGGGAATCCAAGTGAGATAGGCCAATAGGGAGGGGACACCCAGATGAGGAGCACAAGGCTTAAAATGAGTCCGTAATGTTGAGAGTAAGTATCACTAGACCGTCCATTCAGGAGGAGCTAGGTGCTTCCTGGGTGCCAGCACAAAAATGGCCTGCTTTGTATCTTCTGGGAATCCAAGTGAGATAGGCCAATAGGAGGGGACACCCGATGAGGAGCACAAGGCTTAAAATGAGTCCACAGTAATGTTGAGAGTAAGTATCACTAGACCGGCTATTCAGGGGAGGAGCTAGGGGTGCTTCCTGGTGCCAGCAATAAAATGGCCTGCTGTGGTATTCTACCGGAATCCAAGGAGATAGGGCTGGTCAGGGAGGGGACACCAAGGAGGAGCACAAGGCTTAAATGAGTCCAGAATGTTGAGAGTAAGTACTAGACTGGGCTATTCAGAGGAGTTAAGGCCTGGGTGCCAGCACAAAAATGGCCTGCTTTGTATCTTCTGGGAATACAAGGGAGATAGGCCAATAGGGAGGGAGACTCAGAGGAGCATAAGGTTAAACAGTCCGCATGTTGAGAGGCATCACTAGACTGGCTATTCAGGAGGAGTTAGTGTTTCCTAAAAGCAGCACAAATACTTGCTTTTGTATCTTTCTGGAATCCAAGTGAGATAGCTAATAGGAGGGACACCCATGAGGAGCATAAGGCTTTAAAATGGAGTCCGGTGATTGTTGAAGAGGCACTACTAGACCGCTATTCAGGAGGAGCTAGGGGAAGCTTCCTGGGTGCCAGCACAAATGGCCTGCTTTTGTATCTTTCTAAACCAAGTGAGATAGGCCAATAGGGAGGGACACCAGTGAGGAGCACAAGGCTTAAAATGAGTCCTGGGTAGAATGTTGAGAGTAAGTATCACTAGACCGTCCATTCAGGAGGAGCTAGAGGTGCTTCCTGGATGCTCAGCACAAATGGCCTGCTTTGTATCTTCTGGGAATCCAAGTGAGAATAGGCCAATAGGAGGGGACACCCGATGAGGAGCACAAGGCTTAAAATGAGTCCGTAATGTTGAGAGTAAGTATCTGCCTAGACCGGCTATTCAGGAGGAGCTAGGGGTGCTTCCTGGGTGCCAGCACAAATGGCCTGCTTTGTATCTTCTGGGAATCCAAGTGAGATAGGCCAATAGGGAGGAGACACCGATGAGGAGCAAGGCTTAAAATGAGTCCGCTATGTTGAGTAAGTATTACTAACTGGTCATTCAGGAGGAGCTAGGTGCTTCCTTGGTGCTGCAAAATGCCTGCTTATCTTCCTGGGAATCCGGCGAGATAGGCCAATAGGAGGGACACCCGATGAGGAGCACAAGGCTTAAAATGAGTCCGTAATGTTGAGAGTGCATCACTAGACCTGGGCTATTCAGGAGGAGCTTATAGGGTGCTTCTCTGGTGCCAGCACAAAATGGCCTGCTTTGTATCTTCTGGGAATCCAAGTGAGATAGGCCAATAGGGAGGGACACCATGAGTGGCGCCAAGGCTTAAATGAGTCCAGAACAAGTTAAGAGTGCATCAGACTGGCTATTCAGGAGGGTGAGCAGTGCTTCCTGGAAGCAGCACAAAATGGCCTGCTTTGTATCTTCTAAATCCAAGGAGATAGGCCAATAGGGAGGACACCCGATGAGGAGCACAAGGTCAGTCATCTTAGGTTGCCAGAGGTATCACTAGATCCGCCATTCAGAGGAGGAGCTGGTGCTTCCTGGTGCAGCTTCAAATGGCCTGCTTTGTATCTTTCTAAATCCAAGGAGATAGGGCTAATAGGGAGGGGACACCCGATGAGGAGCACAAGGCTTAAAATGAGTCCGTGAATGTTGAGAGTAAGTATCACTAGACCGTCATTCAGAGGAGATAGGGTGCTTCCTGGGTGCCAGCACCAAAATGGTAGCACACATCTTCTGGGGAATCCAGGGAGATAGGCCAACAGGAGGGACACCGATGAGAACTACAAGGAGCTTAAAATGAGTCTGTAATGTTGAGTAAGTAATGTGTGTGTGTGTGTGTGTGCTGAATGGTCGTTTGGAGGGCTGGGGTGCTTCCTGGGTGACAACCTAAAATGGCCTGCTTTGTATCTTCTGGGAATCCAAGTGAGATAGGCCAATAGGAGGAGGGACACCTGATGAGGAGCACAAGGCTTAAAATGAGTCCCAGAATGTTGAGAGTAAGCGGCTCACCTAGACCGCTCCATTCAGGAGGAGCTAGGGCAAGCCTTGGTGCCATTTGCTGTATCTCTTGGGGAATCCAAGAGAGAGGCTACTAGGGAGGATACCAAGGAGGAGCACAAGGCTTAAATGAGTCCGTAATGTTGAGAGGCATCACTAGACTATTCAGGAGGAGCTTAAAGCTTCCTGGGTGCCAGCACAAAATGGCTCTGCTTTGTATCTTTCGGAATCTAAGCAGATAGGCTAATAGGAGAGGGACACCCATGAGGAGCACAAGGCTGAAAATGAGTCCGAATGTTGAGAGGCATTAGACCGTCATTCAGGAGGAGCTAGGTGTTTGAAAAGCAGCACAAATATTTGCTGGTATTCCTGGGAATCCAAGTGAGATAGGCCAATAGGGAGGGACACCCGATGAGGAGCACAAGGCTTAAAATGAGTCCGTGAATGTTGAGAGAGTAAGTAATCACTAGACCTGTCATTCAGGAGGAGCTAGGGGTGCTCCTGGTGCCAGGCACAAAATGGCCTGCTTTGTATCTTCTGGGAATCCAAGTGAGATAGGCCAATAGGGAGGGGACACCTGAGGAGGCTTAAAAATAATGAGTCCAGAATGTTGCTGAGTAAGTATCGCATTGACCGTCATTCAGGGAGGAGCTAGGGGAGTGCTTCCTGGGCACAGCACCAAAATGAAAAAGCCTGCTTGTATCTTCACTGGGAATCCAAGTGAGATAAATGACAGGGAGGGGACTTTCCGATGAGGAGCACAAGGCTTAAAATGAGTCCTAATGTTGAGAGTAAGTATCACTAGACCAATCATTCAGGAGGAGCTAGGGTGCTTCCTGGTGCCAGCACAAAATGGCCTGCTTTATCTTCTGGGAATCCAAGTGAGATGGAGGCCAATAGGGAGGGGACACCCGATGAGGAGCACAAGGCTTAAAATGAGTCCAATAATGTTGAGAGGTATCACTAGACCACCAAGTGGTTCAGGAGGAGCTATAGGGGTGCTTCCTGGAGTGCCAGCACAAAAGCTGGCCTGCTTTGTATCTTCTGGGAATCCAAGTGAGATATAGGCCCAATAGGGAGGGACACCATGAGGAGCACATATTTAAAGCAGGTGAGTCCGTAATGTTGAGGAGGCATCACTAGAACCTGGCTCATTCAGGAGGAGCTTAGGGGTGCTCTCAAAAGGTGTAGCACAAAATGGCCTGCTTTTGTATCTTCTGGGAATCCATGAGATAGGCTAACAGGGAGGGGACACCCGATGAGGAGCACAAGGCTTAAAATGAGTCCGTAATGTTGAGAGTAAGTATCACTAGACCGCTATTCAGGAGGAGCTAGGGGTGCTTCCCTGGGTGCCAGCACAAAATGGCCTGCTTTGTATCTTCTGGGAATCCAAGTGAGATAGGCCAATAGGAGGGACACCTCGGCGAGAGAGCACAAGGCTTAAAATGAGTCCTGTGAATGTTGGAGAGTAAGTATCACTAGACCGCCATTCAGGAGGAGCTAGGGGTGCTTCCTGGGTGCCAGCACAAAATGGCCTGCTTTGTATCTTCTTGGGAATCCAAGTGAGATAGGGCCAATAGGGAGGACACCCCATGAGGAGCACAAGGCTTAAAATGAGTCCGTAAAGTTGAGAGTAAGTATCACTAGACCGCTATTCAGGAGGAGCTAGGGGTGCTTCCTGGGTGCCACAGCACAAATGGCCTGCTTTGTATCTTCTTCTGGGAATCCAAGTGAGATAGGCCTATGAGGGGACACCCGATGAGGAGCACAAGGCTTAAAATGAGTCCCCAGTAATGTTGAGAGTAAGTATCACTAGACCGGGCTATTCAGGAGGAGTTAGGGTGCTTCCTGGTGTGCTGAAGCAAGTCAAAATGGCCTGGGCTTTGTATCTTCTGGGAATCCAAGTGAGATAGGCCAATAGGGAGGGACACCCAATGAGGAGCACAAGGCTTAAATGAGTCCGAATGTTGAGAGTAAGTATCACTAGACCGTCATTCAGGAGGGGAGCTAGGGGTGCTTCTCTGGGTGCCAGCACAAAATGGCTCTGCTTTGTATCTTTCTGGGGAATCCAAGTGAGATAGGCCAATAGGGAGGGGACACCCGATGAGGAGCACAAGGCTTAAAATGAGTCCTCAGAACTGCTGAGAGGTATCACTAGACCTGTCATTCAGGAGGAGCTAGGGTGCTTCCTGGTGCCAGCACAAAATGGCCTGCTTTGTATCTTCTGGGAATCTCAAGTGAGATAGGGCCAATAGGGAGGGGACACCCGATGAGGAGAGCACAAGGCTTAAAATGAGTCCGTACATGTTGAGAGTAAGCATCACTAGACCGCTATTCAGGAGGAGCTAGGGGGTGCTTCCTAAAAGTGCCAGCACAAAATGGCCTCAAGGCTTTGTATCTTCTGGGAATCCAAGTGAGATAGGCCACAGGAAGGACACTGGCGAGGAGCACAAGGCGTAAAATATCTCGGATGTTGAAAAAGTGGCATTACTTAGACTATTCAGAGGAGTTAAGGGTACTTCCTGGTGTTAAAACAAAATGGCCTGGCTTTGTATCTTTCTGGGAATCTATGGAGATAGGCCAATAGGGAGGGACACCCGACACTCAAGAGGAGCACATGCAAATTAGTCTGTAATGTTGAGAGTATCAATAGACCGTCATTCAGAGGAGTTTAGGTGCTTCCTGGTGCCAGCACAAATGGCTTGCTTGTATCTACTGGGAATCTAAGTGAGATAGGCCACAGGAGGACACCATGAGGAGCACAAGGCTTAAAATGAGTCCCAGAATGTTGAGAGTAAGTATCACTCAGGACCGTCATTCAGGAGGAGCTTAGGTGCTTTCCTGGGTGCTACAGCACAAAATGGCCTGCTTTGTATCTTCTTCTGGGAATCCAAGGAGATAGGCCAATAGGGAGGGGACACCGGCAGGAGCACAAGGCTTAAAATGAGTCCGTAATGTTGAGGAGTAACCCATATCACTAGGACCGTCATTCAGGAGGAGCTAGGGTGCTTCCTGGAAGTTGTAGCACAAAATGGCCTGCTTTTTGTATCTTCTGGGAATCCAAGTGGGAGATAGGGCCAATAGGGAGGGGACACCATGAGGAGCACAAGGCTTAAAATGAGTCCGTAATGTTGAGATGGGGCACTAGACCATTCAGGAGGAGCTAGGTTGCTCTGGTGCCAGCACAACACCCAGAGAACCAGAATAATGTTGAGAGGCATTACTAGACCGCTATTCAGGAGGGGAGTTAGGGCAGCCTTGGTGTTGCACAAAATGGCCTGCTTTGTATCTTCTGGGAATCCAAGTGAGTAGGCCAATAGGGAGGACACCCGGCTGAGGAGCACAAGGCTTAAAAATGAGTCAGAATAAGAGGCAAGGCATCATCAGACCACTGGTCTTCCAGGGAGGAGCTAGGTGCCTTGGGTTAGCACAAAATGGCCTGCTTTGTACTCCTCTTCTTGGGAATCCAAGTGAGATAGGGCCAATAGGAGGGACATCTGATGAGGAGCAATAAGGCTTAAAATGAGTCCGTAATGTTGAGGCATCCTAGACCATTATTCGTGAGGATGGAAGCCTTGGTGCAGCACAAAATGGCCTGCTGTATCTTCTGGAATCTAAGTGAGATAGGCCAATAGGGAGGGGAGACCATGAGGGCACAAGCATGAATGAGTCCGTAATGTTGAGAGAGTAAGTATCACTATTCGGCTATTCAGGAGGAGTTTAGGGTGCTAAGCAAATGGCCTGCTTTGTATCTTCTGGGAATCCAAGGAGATAGGCCAATAGGGAGGGGACACCCATGAGGAGCACAAGGCTTAAATGAGTCCGGTAATGTTGAGAGTAAGTATCACTACTAGACCGCTATTCAGGAGGAGTTAAAGCCTTGGTGCTAGCACAAAATGGCCTGCTTTGTATCTTCTGGGAAATCCAAGAGATAGGCCAATAGGGAGGGACACCAAGAGGGGCACAAGGTTTAAAATGTCCCAATGTTGAGAGTAAGTATCACTAAATCGCTATTCAGGAGGAGCGGAAAGCCTTGTTAGCACAAAATGGCTTGCCGGTATCTTCTGGGAATCAAGTGAGATACAGGGCCACAATAGGGAGGACACCATGAGGAGCACACAAGGCTTAAAATGAGTCCGTAATGTTGAGAGTAAGTACTAGACCGCTATTCAGAGGAGTTTAGGTGCTTCCTGGTGCAGCACAAAATGGCCTGCTTTGTATCTTCTGGGAATCCAAGTGAGATAGGCCAATAGAGGGACACCATGAGGAGCACAAGGCTTAAAATGAGTCCGTAATGTTGAGAGGTTACTAGACCGGGCTACTAGGAGGAGCTAGGGTGCTACAAAATGGCCTGCTTTGTATCTTCTGGGAATCCACAAGGAGATAGGCCAATAGAGGGACACCATGAGGGCGCTAAAATGAGTCCATAATGTTGAGAGTAAGTATCACTAGACCGCCATTCAGGAGGAGTTAGGTGCTTCCTGGTGCCACAGCACAAAATGAATGTTGTATCTTCTGGGAATCCAAGGAGAGGCTAACAGGAGGATTAATTGGCGAGGAGCACAAGGCTTAAAATGAGTCCGTAATGTTGAGAGTAAAATACTAGACCGGGCTATTCAGGAGGAGCTAGGGGAGCTCTGGTGCCAGCAGAAAATGGCCTGCTTTGTATCTTCTGGGAATCCAAGGATAGGCCAATAGAGGGACACCTGGCTGAGGAGCACAAGGCTAAAATGAGTCCAGAATGTTGGAGAGGCATTACTAGACCGCTATTCAGAGGAGTTTAGGTGCTTCCTAAGCAGCACAAATGGCCTGCTTTGTATCTTTCTGGGAATCCAAGTGAAGAAAAGGCCAGGGGAGGGGACACCAGATGAGGAGCACAAGGTTAAAAGGAGTGGTTGTTGGGTAGACACAAAAGGCCTTCGGGACTGGGGTTTCCGGGTGGCCAAAAGGGCGACGGGGAAACCAAGTAATAGGCCAATAGGGAGGGACACCCGATAGGAGGGGGTTTAAAGGGGTCCGAAGAGAAAATTCCTGCTTGTTTTCGGGGAACCAGGGGGGCCCTGGGGGGCACAAATGGCCGTTTTTAAATTTGGATCCAAGTGAGTAGGAAAAGGGGGGGACCCCATAGGGGGACAAGGTTTAAAATGGGTCCAAAAATTGAGGTGTATCCTAAATCATTGGGGAGGAGTAGGGTGCCCTGGGGCAGCACAAATGGCTCTTGTATCTTTGGAATAAGTAATAGGCCATAGGGGGGCCCCGTAGGGCACGGCCCAAAAATGGCCGTTGTTGGATAAGTTACTAGGCATTCAGGAGGAGCTAGGGGTGGGTGAGCACAAAATGGCCGTTTATTTTGGAATAAGTAATAGGCCAATAGGGAGGGACCCCGGGGAGCACAAGGCTTAAATGATCCGAATTTTGAGAGAAAGATAAGACCACATCAGGAGGAGCAGGGCTTTGGGTCCAGCAAAATGGCCTGCTTTGTACCCTCGGGGAAACCCAAGGAGTAGGCCTAGGGGGCACCCATGAGGGCACAGGCAAAATGAGTGTAATTTGGGAAGACCAGAGCATAGGAGGAGCTAGGGGGGTAAAAAAGCCTTTTAAAACTTAAAAAACCCCCGGGGGCCCCGGGAACCAAATTTTTAAAAAATTTTAAGGGGGAAAAGAGCCGGGGAGGGTTTGGTAAAATTGGGGTTTTTTTTTTAACCAAATGGGGC